>NC_135559.1:13956258-14126258 GCF_964340395.1 Glandiceps talaboti
GAAAAGGAGAGACAGAGAAACATGAAGATGATTTTTCATTTTTATTTTTAAATCGACTGACCGCCCCATAGTTGCCATGAAAATGTAATGAAATCATAAAAAATAACAGTGTCACCCTAATACATGCTGGTGAGGTGGTAGTGCCAGTTCAGTGTTAGTACTTAGATAACTTGATGCTAGCCAAGTCAGACAGTGGTTGTGAGCTGTATAGTCAACTGGACAACAATACTACATCATCTAACTAACTAAAATACTTTAAAATATATATGAAATAACATTTGTGGCTTCATAACAGCTACTGAAAAAAGTTCAGACAGAAGATTTATTTCCTATGACGTATTAAATATGTCAAAAAATCCTGAAAATATGAAAGTACATGTAATATATTATGCATGGTTTAAGTGTATACTTTCGTGGTATTATCACTCTGTGCGGCTTCCTAGCAATGTGTAACCAGGCTGTAGCTACTACACAGAAATACAGTAAATACACTCAATGCCAATAAAACCTTCATCTCATAAATAATGAGTACACTCTCTGGAGTAGAAATTGTGAATTTTTTAACATGTTATCATCGACACGTGTTACTCAATCAAAATATTCTCATGTGTCACCCCGACCCAATTGGATATAGTTCGTGTAGTTAGGCCTAACAAAAAAAAAATGTTTGGTTCTGATTACGCTCAATTTTAGAATAGGTGGGGTAGGGAAATTTTTCACTTTATTTTTTAAAATATTTTTTTTTCATATGTGAGTGTCTAGTTCAGGTAAATATGTTTTCTGTTGTTTTCCATATGGTCTCTGTGTTATTGGTTTCTTCTCATCAGATGTACAGCCATTACAGACTTGAAAAAACAGTTTTATATTGTCTTTTTAAGTTGATGTCAGTTTCTGCATCCACTATTTCTTGTGAGACTTCACAATGTTTGCGATTTTATTATTTTTTTCTCAAATATGTAAAAAAAAGTTTAGGATTGGCATGAAAAACTATGCTATGTTTTCAACAGCATCTACCATATTATAAAACTCAACGATAAACTCAACAACTACTGATAAATCACTCATTCTAGGCCACTTTCTGGTGAGACCCAAACACACACAACATAAATCACTTTATCTCTGTGGTGAGAGCTAACACAGACACTGCGGGGTTATTAAAACTTATCCTGTATTTACCAAACAAACACTTGGCTTATCTGAAGTGTGAATTATTAAAATGTTTCCTGATAACAAACTAAAAATACAGACATAAGTGGAAGACAAATATGAAACATTATTAATTTGATATGTGAAAAAAATTAAGTAATATCGGAATTGCCAAATCTTTTCCTGAAAAAATTTATTGATTAAAGTGGCCATAAGGATGGGGTTTGGGAATTTTTAATTTACAATTTTTTTGATCAAGGCTTCTTACTTGTATTATAACACAGTATATGCCAAGTCCTTGTTTGTAACTCACTAAATTGAAATTGGGTTGTCGGTGGCCGAGTGGTTAAACCACTTGCCTCTTACCACTGTGGTCGGGGTTCGAACCCCATTCAGGGTTCAATTAAATTTACTACGCTGTAAGTAAGAAGAGTGTCGTTCAGTTTGACTCTGCCAGACAACGCAGGTCTTCCCCAGGTACTCTGGTTTCCTCCCCTGCATTAACACTGAACCCATGAGGGATGGCCCTCATTGGACTTCTTTGCAGACAAGTGTTTATATGCTTAAAGAATTATCCAGTATAAATAAAGATTATTATTATTATTATTATATTGTTATTAAATTGGAAAAGATTACTAAATGTGTAAAATCTTTGTTATTGTACGTACAATAACAAACTTTTTACACATTTTTTTTTTAACTTTCTGCAATTTATTGAGTTATAAACACAGACTTTGTCAATGTTGTTTATGTTGAAGTAGGAAGCCATGATAAAGAAATGGCCTTGGTTGTCTTGGTGCACCTAGGCAACACATGACAAAGACTCAAGAACCACAGGTCAGGAGAAATTTGGTCAGTTGACCGAGTAAACAGACGACATCAAATTTAATATCGCAACAAATATATCAAGCACACTTTAATTAATATCGTAATTTTTGTTGTATTGCAAGCACTTGAAAAATTGAACGAGACAGACCCCTACATTGTATTTCAAAGTTCCCTATTAAATTGCTGCAATGCTTGAGTGCAAACATTACTTGATAGACTTTCTGGCTAGGTTCACATCTATATAGGCATTTGTGCTAGATTGCAGATTTGAGATAAAAAGTAAGATAGACATTTCAACACACCATTTTTGGTGTTTCCGGCAAGGGTTTGTGGGAAAACCTCCTGTGATGTCATCACATCGACCACAATCTCTTTATTGCGAACACTTTCCTTTTGTCAAGACTAAGATATTGGGGAATAAACACAGTGTAATGTCATCACAGGATGTTTCCCGTAAACCCTTGCAGGAAATGCCAAAAATGACTAAACACATGTCAAGTGAAGTAAAACTTCTTTACGAGATTCAAGATTTTAAGGTTGAGTAAGTTACTAAAAAGCTATCACCAAAAAGTATATAGTTGATAGCAGTAATCAATACAAGTGTACTAAAGGTAGAGATTTGACTGGACTTTGTGTTCAAGCTCAAATAAGTTTAAAGCCAAAAGACACATGTTACAGTACCAGTTACATAAGGCACCCAGATGTCCCAAGTTGTATTTGTTTTATTTTCAGTAAACACAACTCCAGAGACTTATATTAATTATGTTATCTTTTCGTAAAATTCCGATTTTCTGTGTTGTTAGGAGAGGGTTAAGTGTAATGTTTTCATAATATGAAGATAATGAAAATGAGAATGTGGAAAATCCTGGATTTTAATTTTGAATCATAAGAAGTGGTTTCTATATCATTGCCTGGCAACACCTATGTGCCTTATTTTTCTTATTCTCCCAGAATGCGGAAATCATAATTATTTTATTAGCTGAGTTTGTCCAAATATTTTTCTTCCTGGGGCCCAAAATTTGGCCTTGGTAGGATTCATATATTCAAATATGATGTTATAGTGCAACAAGCAGCCATTTTGTTGTTGAAAATAGGTCTATGCTAGGGGGTCTCGCCCTATCCCTATAATCTAATCCATCCCTATACAAATATGTATCTCTTGTACAATCTGTCCACTATTCTCTGTATTTGTTATGATTGCTATGAATGTATCAATATCTCGTCACATTCAATTTTATGTCTTGTGGTGAGAATAAAGTTTTTCAATTAATTTATGCCAGATGCCATCCTCAGCAATGTGACACACCCACTGCATGACTGCCTCGGCAGACAAGGTGTGGTAAGAAATGGAAGGTTTCGTGTTCCAATGTGTCATACACAACGTTATAAATATTCTTTTATCCCAAGAGCTGTAAACAATTTGAATGGACGATTAGGCAGACCAAGTATCTAGTTTTATCTCTAATATTTATTCTTTCGGTCCAAGTCTACATGTATATATTATTTTAATTTGTTCAATAGTATTGCTTTGTTTATTTGTTTTCTATGTTTGTCATTTTTATACGTTTCAAAGCAGACAGTTCAGTTTCTCCCAGTGAGAGAAATAAAATATATTGTTTTGTATTGTATTAACTTGAATAAGAGATCTTTATCAAAGACTACCCTTCCAATTTGCTATTCCAACTCTTTGAACTTGTAGTAGTGTTAGTCCTTCAAGTCTACAAGTAGGCTATATTTAGGACAGCTGAAATAGTGTAATAGAGTTAGTCCTTCAAGACTATACAGGTACGTAAACTACAGTTAGGAGAGCTGGAATAGTGTAGTAGTGTTAGTCCTTCAAGTCTACAGGTAGGCTATAAAACTTGTCTATGGGGCAAACTCGTATATATTCAGATTGAATTCTAAAGTCTGAGTTTAAATATTTTTAAATTTTATTTGGGGTAATTTTGGTTGCATATTATTAAAATGTCCTTGCAGTATACTACATATTGGAACAGAGTTAACCATCACTTGCAATTAGCAGAACTTGAAGCGGTTATTCAGGAATAATATATACAAAATTCAATAATTTAGTATACACATATATATCAAGGAAACCCTAACTATGGCATCAACTGTGCTAGCAACGTCATTTGAATGACAATTTTAAAGCCACCAGAGACATGGATCAAAATCTGATATTACAGAATTGACATTTCTGGTACTTTCACCCACATAAAGAAAGCTTAAACTCTTCACGTGCCACTTTAAAACATAGTTTATATCATAAGAAACATACGCAGTACCAAAGTTTCCAAATAAAATTACAACTTTATTTACATATCTTACAATGTACATCTCTCTGTAGACAAGACGACAGAATCAATCATTCAATCCTGTTGACTAAAAATGTTGTGCATTTTCCAGCAAAATAAAACATTGCGTTCATCTAAAAAAATTCTTTCCTGCGGAAATTATAGTAAATAGTTTCTGTATTTCTCAATATTTTCAAAAAATATGAAATTTCCGGTTCCGTTTACTAATAGGATGAAATATGTAATACAACTTGCAAAAAAACACCGGTGCATTTGCTTGCTTGTGGTAAAGTTTCATGCACAATGTAATAAGTGTCAGTAACTTATATAAGTATATTCACCACATGAGCCAGGCTCCCATGCATTGGTGATTTCCTTGAAGATCATAAGGTCAAAAAAAGGGGAAAGAATTGTTTCTGGCCAGCGCGAGAATCAATTAAATACCCTTGCATTGGTCTTTTTTTTTGTGTTTGTCCAGCCCATGCAGTCTGCAGATCCGGGGGAAACACAAAAAATAACCCTCCCTACTTCAGTGAAGACATCTGACATCTGACATGACATCTGCCCCCACATACACACTTGCTCTAAAGTACTAAATACAAAGAAAAGTAACTGCCATAGATTGAGTGACAGGTTTGTTGAGAATAATAATAAAAAAAATTACATTGTCGCACCACTTTAGACAAAATGTCCTGACCAGAAACAATTTTTTTTTTATTTTGCCTAAACAACCGAATTTCTATAATTAATTCAGAAGACAGAAACAAACTTTCATATAGCAAGGATTTTTGTGATTCAAGATTTTCAAACAAACTGGTCTCCTTTCTTAAAATGGACTTGGATCCAGACTACATATAAGAGAAGATGGTAAAGATCACTGAAAATAACAATTGTTTTCTTTTTCACCAGAAATTTCCACTGATAAATTGTAAATAGTTAAAGACATGAACCATCATACCCAGCATAAGATTCATCTGAAGAAGGTAGGCTACGTCGGTTACGAGAAATCGATGATACACTTTGGTCCGATGGAATGCTTTTCCGTCCTCGAATTCGTGCCATTTTTTTCTGACACCTATAGCAGAGTTTTTCTCTGGCCTCTTTGTTCCAGTAAACGTAAACCCAGGGGTTCAGAACAGAGTTACTGAAACCCAGCAATAAGAGATAGTTCAGAACAATTTGTAAATCACATGTACATAATATCTGTACTGTCAAAGTTATAAAGAACGGCAACCATGTAAAGAGGAAACAGCCGATTACCACAGCGACTGTCTTCGCTGCCTTGAGCTCTCGTGCGAGTCTCATGTGATTAACATCTTGCAAAGTTCGCTCAAGATCTCTTATTTGTTTGGAGTGTTTGTGAGAAACTGAGTATATTCGTGCGTAGAAATAAATCATGACCAACAACGCTGGTAGAAATCCAAACAATATGATGAAGATTGGGTAGCCGGGACTAAGCACAACAAGAAATGAACAGCTACCGGTATAGTCTGAATTACTACTGCAAAGTATAGGAATTAAAGCAAACAGAAACGCTGTCGTCCATATCATGATAACCAATATAACTTCACGTTTTTTTGACATTCTTTGGACGTAGTTCAGCGGTTTCGTTATTGCTAAATAGCGGTCATATGCGATGACGAGAATACTGTAAATACTGGCTGCACATGCCATTACGATAATCACGATTTGAAATAAGCATCCGATTAAAGTATCTTGTTCAATGCCGATTTTCAGAAGCGATATTACGCAGACGAGTCCGACAAAAAGATCGGCGATGGTCAGACTAATCACAAAGATATACGATGGCTTCAGGTGAGCCTTGTTTATCCAAATTGACACCAATACTAGAATGTTACCGGAAAAAATCAGTAAAACTTCCAGTATCAGAATCACGAATGTGATTACATGATGAGTGGTCCATGACGCCTGTTCTTCAAAGTCTAGGGTGATGTTAGTCACGTTTGTGTTGTTTCTATCAAAGATAGGTAGATCAAAGAAATTGCCCATCGCTGCACAGCATGGATTCTACTCCTAGACGTCTATCAGCACAAACGTCTCTCACCACTTTAGATTACCAAGTCCGTGATAAAACTGTCACCGTAAAGTAGTCTCAAGTGTACATACATGTGGAGATACGATGGACGCATAATCTAAAGTTTATCCCATTTATCCACAGACGTGAATTCGTGAATCAAGTTTGATGGGGAGAGATGAGCCGTAGATGCAACAGACAAGAGACATCATGGTTTTCATTGCGTTGATGTTAGTCGCACTTGGGCATCATCTGCCATCTGGGGGTCAATCTTTGAGTACATCGTGGCAAGCATTTGAAGAGTATCATTAATATGCGAGTTGAAGTATCATGAATATGTAATTAGTTTCCGTGACAACTTATGACATTGTATCTATGCACCACAGAGAGGACGACTTCTGGTGTCTTAACTGTAGGGTACTTTATCACAATGATGTATTTGCATACTACTGGTTTCACAAGGTAGTCATAACCATGGCAACAACATCTGACTGGTGGTTTTAAGGATGAGAAGTCAAACACAAATTTTAAATATCAGAAAGGATGACTGTTCGACCAAATTGCAGCTTTAAGATGTATCTTTGTGACTACATCTGGCAACTTTGTATGAAATGACTGAAATATACTATTCTGTCAATGACTAGGTTGGCATTCTTCAATGTATGGTTACTGCACTATTTGGTTGCTATGGTGTTCCATGCATTTTAAGCTAGTTGTTACAAAGCATCAAAAACTTGCCGACGATAATTCCACATTGATGGCAAAATCGGTCCAATTTCCACAGACGGAAAAATAGTATATCCTTACATACACAGCAACAACGTCAAGGAAAAAGAGAGCAATTGAACCATCAGTCCAATAAAATTAAATTCGTGACTAACTGTAAAAGCAATATATGACTAGATCATAATTTCCTTTAGCTAGAAGCCCCACCCATGCATGTATTTGATTGGCTCTCAATTATTGATTGACAACAACTGATGTTATCAGTAGTCTGAGGTTAATATTGATAATTTACTGGATTGGCTATAAGCCCCACCCATGCATGTATTTGATTGGCTCTCAATTATTGATTGACAGCAACAAATACAAAATGTAGTGAATAGTAATGCTGTCATTAACATCTACTCTGTCACTAGGCTAGAGTTGAGTTATGTGTTGGTAAGCAGTTTATACCTTACTATATACAAGTTGATGGCTCGACAATTACCGATACCACGTCATATTCTAAACTCATCATCGTCATCATTGAAAAATAAATTCCAAGACTGATGTGTATCCTGGTATTACTTCCTTTATCCAAGCCAACACGAAATTAAAGATAGATTCACTAAAAAATTATCTACTATCAGTTAGTGGATGAATAAATATGTTCGTAATGACAAAATAATATTTTTGTCATTTCGATTAAAGTGGCCATATAATAATGTCATGATGTTGGTTTTTATCTAGCGCTTTCCTACTCTGTGCTCAAAGCGCTTTACAATTACTAGTATTACCCCTGGCACGGATCAATGGCAGCACAATGGCCCTTTATACTTCCTCAACTCCCTGGGGAGCTTACAATCCATTGCAGCCTTTAAGAGCGCATATGATTAAAGCATTCACATTACAACCTCTATCCTACCAGGTCCCAAATTATACAGCTGGGTTGACTGAGGCACAATCATGGTTCAAATCTTGCCCAAGGACTTTAGCCATTCAGAAACAAACGACAACAACAACGTTTGAACCTACAACCTGCAGATTCAAAGCCGGCCACTCTAACCATTCTCCCATCATGACACCACATGGATGAGGATTGGGTACTTATTTTGGATTTTTAATTTATAAAACAATTTTATCATAGTTTCTTACTTGAAAAATCAATGTATAACAACATATGCCAAGTCCTTGTTTATAACTCAATAAATTGCAGAAGATTACTAAATGTGTAAAATCTTTGTTATTGTACGTACAATAATAAACTTTTTACATATTTAAAAAAAATCTTTTTGCAATGTACTGAGTTATACACACAGACTTGGTCTATCTTGTTTCATATTCATCTTTCAAATAGGAAGTCACGATAAAATTGTTTTATGAATTAAAAAATCCAAAATAAATACCCAATTTTCATCCATATGACCACTTTAATTTATCTGGAATTCCCAGTAACAATAATAAAGTATGAATAAAAATTCCTATAAATTTCCAACATGACTATGAAATAATAAGTTATCTTTAATCATATTGTGGGGGAGGGGAGGGGGGATATTGGATGGAATGGCAGAAGAATGAAAAGACAGACAGATAGAATATTAGTTTGAAGTCTAAAATGAGTTTGAAATAGTCAGACAGAATCACAGATGGAAAAAATTAGAAAGATATGAGATGATAAAAACACCTGAAGTATACAAATCAAAACAATTTAGTAGTTATTTTAGTCAAATATAAAACAGTAATTAATTTTAATACACATCACAACAATGATGTAATGGTACATGGTACTATAATGGTTCTTAAACAAGCTTTGGTACTATAAATTTATCTTAAACAAAGTTTGGTACTATAAATGTAGCTTAAACAAGTTTTGATACTATAAATGTATCTTAAACAAGAACAGGTGTAATAGTCACTAGACTGTTTTTATTTATTACGGATAGTAAGCCGGTAAAATTCACCCGAGTTCCCAAATTATTTTACAGGGGGTCACATCATCATTATGGTACAGCATATTGGAAACCATGCCAGTTTTACCATATTTACTGGGGGTGTGTGGGGATGGGGATGGGGGTGGTGGTTGGTTTCCAAACTTTAGCAAAAACACTGATTAGAACAAACATAAACATCCTTGATTCACTGACCTTCACTATCTAATTTGGGAGGATGTCAGTTTCACCTGTCATATTTTAATTAAGTATGTCAATAAGATATCCTGGTGATGAAGGCATGAACAGGTAGTGATGTTTTGATGTGATGAGCTAGTCACTATCAGTACAAATAGACTAGACAGAATGTGAGTATAAGGGGGTTCTCATCGAGTGAGTTGAGTTGACACTGAGTCACTCTAGTCTTTAATACCTAACATAAAACCCCAAATTTGAACAGTTGTGTCAATTCTGAATCAGGTTAAATTTAGGTATTAAGGTACAATGAGGGGTTTAGAGTCGACTTATCTTTAGTGTCTGACACAAAATTCCATTTGATTATGTAAGTGTATTTAGTTTCCTGATAGAGAGGGTTTCAGGGTTAAAGATCAGGGTTGCTGCTAAATGATTGGAACAAATGAAGGCTATGCTAATATTGGATGACTTTGGTATATGATCTGCGTCAGGTACAAAAATTCAGTGTGAATGGAGTCCCAAATCCAGCTTATTAGTTTTACTACTTTATGTCACCTCAGAGTGAAACTCATATTTGTAGTCTGAAAATAGTATACATTCACTAATACTAACAGTTTTGAGTGGTTTGTGGTCTAGCATTTAGTTACAGATTCTAGTATAGATGAGATAGAATGTGAGTATATTGTCTACAAACAAGTTATGTTACATTGATTGTAACAGTTTTGAGTAGTTTTGTGGTCTAAAAGTTAGTTATAGATTCAAATCTAGAGTGCATAACTTCTGTATGTAGTAGACTTCAATGGGACAAAAATAAATCAGTATTTTATGAAGAGGGTTGTACAATTTAAAATCTACCCGAACTCTGAAAATATGAGCTTCTCAAGGTTACTGATCATTTTTCGAACTAAAATTATTGACTAAGAGATACTGTAGGAAGGTATATGCATCATAGTTTTATAAGGTTTACCCCTCTTGGCCAAATTTGAAACCAAACTGACATAAATGTGCAGGGACATGCAAAAGACTATTTGGCATCAATAATCAATTAACATCATACTTAATTTGTCTTGGCATGTTTGTGGTAGTCAAGTAACTCTACATGGGGGCGTGTTTTCTATGATCTCTCTCCCTCCACGTTTAGTCAAATGGAAAATTCTACTGAAATTCTAGCTTAATCTCCTGCTGGGGAAAGGGTGAACAACTAAATGTGTGGGCCCGTTTTCTATGATCTTTCTCTCTCCACGTAGTCAAATGGACAAATTCTACCGAAATTCTAGCTTAATCTCCTGCTGGAGAAATTGTCTTTTTTTTTCAGTTTACTACAAACTCAACCTCCACTCTTAAAATGAGTCACCTAAGAACATTGTAACGTCATCAAATTTACATCAACACTCAAATTTACATAAACTACCGCTGTAGGTGGTAAGAACGAAATGTCATGCTACAGAAATCCATTTGACTATACGGTGGAGAGAGTGATCATACAAAACAAACCCGACACATATAGTTTCTGGACTAGGTTGGTGGTTGTGATTGATATGTTTAATTTCTATTTTGTATTTTTCATTTAGTTCTAGATTTGGTTCATCTTGGTAGTACGACTTACAGGCCTGACTTTAGCTACGTCGGTCCGCAAAACACATATCCGGGCCATAAAGATTATCATCTACAAACACATGACTGAGTAGCTTTGCAATTCATCCAGTCTATATAAACTAATTTACAAACATTCCAATGAGAACAACATCATCTTTGTATTCATTGCAAACTAATAATTCTAACTGATTGACAGTTTTATACCACACTGCTTCCATTTCTAGCCAGGCACCCAACATTACATAAACTATGAACTCTACTGTATGTCTCTTCTTACTTCATAAAAGTAGCCTGACCTCTAAACTCTGACCTCTGACCTTCCATTCTATGACAGAGGAGTAAAATATCATGACTCTGTTGCTAGGTGCCAACGACATGTAAAAATACCATCACCAAGTTTCTTCGAGTGTGAATAGCATTCATATTATAGACTGAGGTAATGATAATTTTTGTAGCAGGATTTATAACATCCTCGATCACAAGTTTGCAAACCTTTTTACAGATTTAGCAATAAAGTACTTCAGGGTGGAGAGCTTTCACAATGATTATAACAAACTCCTTGATAAGATTGTTGCCACGGAAATCAGCCAGCTGCCTCTCTTTTGGAGACGAATCATGAAAATATGTCATTTGCCTGAGGCACTTCTCTTTGTGTTTTTGTGACTTTTTTTTCTGCATGAAAAGGATTTTGATATTTTTTATTTTATGAGAAGGGTGTTTGGAATGACGAGAAGGCTTTGGCACCCTTGTTATGTTATTTCAGGAAAACACTATAATAAAGATAATGATCACTGAAGTGTCTCACAGATTCTATTCTCAGACTGGCACATCACAAAATGGACTTGACATGTCATTTGCATGTTATAAGGAGGGTGATTGAAATAACAAGTAGACTTTAATAGTGCCCTTATGATGTTATTCTGGGAAAACATCGGGAAATACCACTTCAGGGATAATGGTCATTGTAGTGGTTGACAGATCACTTGTGGTAGATTATCTGATTGATTCATTTTGTGCCTGTATAGACAATATCTGATGGAAATGACATTTACAATTCATAAAATGGAGTGCCTATAGTACAAACTAGGACTGCTACCTGCACTTTGTTCATATAAAAAGCAGAATCAGTCTGTGCCAGAATAGACAATATCTGATGGAAATGACATTTACAATTCATAAAATGGAGTGCTTGCAGTACAAACTAGGACTGCTACCTGCACTTTGTTCATATAACAAGTGGAATCTGTGTGTGTGTTTGAAGTGCTTAGCTTTCACTGACCTGTTCTGCTGTGGGACATCCAATAATCTGTTGGTCTTCCTCTGAGTAATTTTCTACTATTATTGTGTATAACTGTACAAAGGCTTGCTGTACATTAGCCTGTAAATACAAACAACAACAACAATAACAACACATGAGGTATACAACTGAATAATTTACCTGTACCTTGCTATAGTTACTTTCATTGGTTGCATTGTTTTTTTGTTTTAACTTTCTGGATGGCTAAAATTCATTCAAATATTTAAACTCTATACAAATAGCTAGATTGTATATAGACGTTTATTGCATTGCAAGGCCTCCAGGAGCCCATGTGCCAAAGGTTACAAAACTATAAACAAAAACAGAAAACAGAAAAAATATGCAATACTAATTTATAGAATGGTGTTTTTATATCTCATAGATCAGGGGAAAAAAAGTATTTCATTTCGGGTCTTGAAAACTTTGAAAACAAATGTACACAGATTACCTAAGATGAAGATCCTAACAGAAGCTTAAATTTGTGGTTTGGTTTAACCTAAATTTCCTGTGGCATGTGCCTGGCTCTTAAATTCATTATAAGCAGGGCATTAGAGTAGAAAGTGATTTTCATCTTCAACTGTTCAACAACATTTTTTTCAACTTTAAAAAAAAAAAAAAAAATTCCAACTTTTTTTTTTGATACCTGAGTATGGAAAATATACAACTACCCAAAGTTGAGCATTATCAAAACTTCCCTTCCTCAATTTTGAGAGGAAAGATGTGGTTTTGATAGAATATACTCGTGTGTCCTTATTTGCAAGATAGAGAGATGACCCTTACCTTGATAGGTTTGAATAGAATATACTCTGTGTCCTTATTTGCAAGATAGAGAGACATACTTTTCAGAATGGATGGCAGTTTAGACTTGATTTGTTTGAATGATGTCGTGACTATGTCATGTACTTTATCTGAAAAACAAAACAGAGTAAAATCAAAGTCAACAAACTACTTTTTCAATAGAGTCAGAGAATTGTTTGTTATGCTTGACAGCTCCTTTCAACAGCATAGATGTACAGTCATGTAATGCGAGACACTTGAAGTATACACAGCATACTACACTGTGCTGTAGTTAACTGCACTGTCTTGTTGTATTACACTGTACTGCATTGTAATGCACTGCACTCTGCTATACTGTGCTGTGCACTTCTGCGGTGTTGTCCTGTATTGTGTGTACTGTACTACACTGTGTTGTAGTTAACTGCACTTTCCTTTGTTGTATTATACTGTACTGCATTGTAATGCACTGCACTGCACTCTGCTATGCTATACTGTGCTGTGCAGTTCTGTGCTGTGTTGTCCTGTAATGTGTTGTACTGTATTATAATGCACTTCACTGCACTGTGTTGTACTATAGTATATTCCATTCCATTGCGGTGCATATTATTGAGCTGTGCTGAGCTGTACTGTACTGTATTACACATGCCATAATATTGCACTGTACTGTACTGTACTGTGCTGTGCTAAGCTGTACTGTAGTGCTGTGAAGTGTCATGTACCACACTATACCACACCATGCCTTGCCATCCATGACAACAATAGAATTTGACCAAAGCTAGATTATCAAGTTTTGAATCCTGTTAAAGTGTCACTTACCAGGACCAGCAAATGGCTGTTGCCGTAGTGACACTTTGGCTGCATCCCCTTCTTTAGCCAAGTTTACAATAACATTAGCCTAAACAGAGAGACAAAAGGAAGTATGACAGTGATTATTTTATTAAATCCGATACTTTATTTGTATGATGTAAGTACTACACCTTGTTTAATACAGTTAAGGTTGTCATCTGGGCTACGACAACAGGTGAATTTATCAATAAAACTATGTAAATCCACTCATACATTTTTATTTAGACTCACTGGAGTCAGAACTAGCAGAGGGCATACTGTACATAAGCAGTAAACACAGTCACAAACTTTGACCGATTAAGAGTACTTGACATTTTGCTGGGGAGTCCGATGCGCCCTCTACGACGACTTCCTGAGTAACACGCATACCACACTAACTGCATTAGTATTCAGGGCTGGATGTAAAGATATTTGAGTATTCTAGATGCCTGACTATACATTATGAATGCTTTCCCAGCATGCACTTGACTAGACTTTGTATATAAACATTATGAATGCTTTCCCAGAATGCACTTGACTAGACTTTGTATATAAACATTATGAATGCTTTCCCAGCATGCACTTGACTAGACTTTGTATATAAACATTATGAATGCTTTCCCAGCATGCACTTGACTAGACTTTGTATAATGCTACAGGATAGTTTTCCTCATGTGACTGGCAAACTCGCTTTTTAAAAAAAATTTCTTGATTTACTTTTAAAAACCTTTGTCTATTACACAAAGACTGTTATAAATACTAACCTTTTGAAGAAATGCATTCAGGTCTGTAATAAATGAGTCTGTTACAAATTTGATAAAATCTTCACATGTACGTTTCAATTGGTTGTCCACGTCTCGTTTTGAATCTCTATAGTTTTCTGTTACTTGGGGTGTACCCTGAAAGCAAATTCACACATAAGTTAAAACTCAGAAATAAATATCATTTTTCATGCAAATTATATTAAAGTATTGAATAATAAAATATAATTAATAATGAAGTAATGTTGAATATCACCTCTATCTTCATAAAGTTTCCAATTTTTGGTAAACAACCTCTTTTTTAAAGTTTGTCTAACAGTAGCAGAAGATAAATCATCTTTAAATATGAAATGAATATGAAATAGTGATCTTACCTCAACAAGGAACTCCAAAAGAGCATTATCACTATTCAGTTTAAATATTTTGTTGGTCTTGAATATCAGATGTCTTGCAGCAACTGACGGAAGAAATGAACACGATATTAAGTTTACATTTTAATATGTATATAACTTTAAGGTATAGCACCTTTGCTATGTTGATCTTGACTATGTCATCTCAACGCACACTTAGGGAAAATAATTCGATAATAATATATTTCAGTTTAAATGTCAGCCAGAAATGGGTGCAAGTTCTTGCTGGTTTTTAAATCCACCCACTGTGTCAGATGATGTCAGAAGTATCATCACCTGATTTGAATATTGAAGAATCTGTGCTGGTACACAGGATGAAGCTAATGACGAAGGAAACATATCTAATTGATACAATAAGTACTACTAAACCAGGGTATTAGCATGAGTGCTTGCAGTGTTTTCTGCACCCATACTTTCACAAGCGTAGTGAATGAAAGTGCAGCAGAAAAAAACCTGCAAGTATGGGCGCAAATACCCCTGAGTACCCACACTGGCACTCATGCAGCATGAGGTACTGTTATTATTACATAATGTTTTATCCGAAACAACAAATTTCTGTAAAAATTACATTATACTAAGCGATCAAGTGTTTTTGTGTAGAACGAATGATTGCACCCTCATTTGCATATCATTTGCATGTTGGTATGCAATAATGTTTTCTGTATTGCCTTGCAGTGCAATACTAGTATGTATACGCACCAGTACTAGTACATATGATAATTAGTATTCCTGTAGACGTATATGGACAAAATGACCTGCTAAGCTTTTGTAAATTGTATAACTCTATGATGCATCCAATTCTTACCTCTCATTTTACTAAAATCTAGTGCTGTTTCTCTGATTGCAAACTCTACATGGAATGGTGCAATTTGTTCCCTTAGAATCAGTAAATGTTTTACAAGAAACAGTGTGCCATCAACCGGACCCTAGAAAACAAAAGTATTTTATCATTAGGCTATAGAGAATGATATAATCCACAATGAACCACCATTGGGTTGCTGTATATAAAAACAAAAGAATCTTATACCTGTCCCTAGAGGGCACTGTACATTGAAATTAATCCAACGCATTAAAAACAAAGGCATTCTATCATTTATTGATAGAGGGCGCTACACACCATATCAATAAGGTATTATATGTGTACCATATGCTGGCACAACAGAGAAGTCTTTGTGAGGCAACAGCTGTGAGAAATGATAACGTGAGATTAACCCATTATGATTGACAGCTTTTGTTGGTTTCTTTCATCAAAATTAATACCCAATTTCCCGCTGTGTGATATTTTTTTAATCTCTGACCACAAAAATGTATCACAGCAATATGTAATGTTAAACCTGGTTGTTATAGATTTAGATAGTAGATATGGTTTTCAATACCAGGCATCGGCAGAACTTTGACAAATCATTGCTATGCTTGGTATCAACACAGAGACATTATTTGTGATAATTTCATGCAAAACATGAAAATAAATACTTGGACTGTGTATGTTATGAACCATGTATGTTAGTTCTATTGATAAGATTTAGTACGAGCTGCCATAAGTTGTCTATATCTATATTTCCTAGTCTGAAATGGCCGGAGTGCCTTTTTCATTCGTTTTGTCTGGAAACGAGGGTCTCAAGAAATGGGTTGATAGCAAAGACTGATACTGTGTTTGTTTGTCAAACCATTACTGTCATGATGAGGTGTCCATTACTTATGCTGTCCATAAACAGATAGATAATTTACTATTCCTTGAGTCTAAAATAGGGTTGGGATTTCTTCTAACTCACCACACTTTCCTAGGTGAGCCTTCCACCCATCCCATCCCTTCCCAAATCCCCACCAAGAGGACTCATCATTTGATTGTGATCTTACCTTCCTCTTTATAATTGCTTGACTAGCTGATACCAATGACATAATACACACATACAAAATTTCTTGTGAAAGACCTTGAAAAATGGTTTTCTGTGGAGGAACAATACAATTATTCATTATTTACATTTGGGTCGAGACCAGAGATACTTAACATATTACGTCTAAGGGACCAATGTCCCTAAGCTGTGCCATATGAGAGTTTGTTCTTGGTCATTAGAAGAAATTTGGGGTTTCACCATGTTGTTTTTAAGGAAACTGGAAATCCTTAATTGAGTCATGTTGTAATACAGAATTTGGTAGCCATGTTGGATTTGACAGCCATGTTGGATTTGACAGCCATGTTGGATTGGACAACCATGTTGGATTTGGCAGCCATGTTGGATTTGACAACATATTGAATTCTAAAATGGCGTAATATTGATAAAATATTGACCTCCATTTCAAAATTTTGTACAGTGACCCCTTAATTTTTTCCCTTGATTTTCAGTAAGAATGGGTTCCAGATTTCTTGACCAAAGTAACAACAAACATTGAAGATTTTCAGTTTTTAGGTGAATTCTACTTCAAAACAGGTGTAACTTACCTCAATACACCTATAAAGCTTAGACAGACAAACTAGGGTTCTTCTGACAGTTGGGTACCACATACCATGTAAATCAGCTGGTGACATTGGGGCATTGCTGTATGGCATGGCTAGGAAACAAAACACACAGACAAGTAAATATGATATCCCAAAAACTTCCATACAAGAAAATCCTGGCACATATTTATCATGTAATCTTTCCATTGTTCCAAAAAGGAACATCTGGAATACTAGACAGACAGATGACGCTTTATTGCCTACGGGCAGTACTATAATGAGAAACAAGCATATGAGGTTCTGTCAAAATTACGATTTTTACGAGATGCTCTCACATTTTGGCAATTGAGCAGGATAAGTAAAAGAATCAATAATTTCCCCCCACATACACATTCACTCACCCTGTCAAGAAAATATTACAGCCCCTAAAAAGGTTGCCTGTGCCTTTGGATCAGATGTTATAGTTCCCTCCTTGCATCAAGCAGATTAACAACTGATAAGTCATGTGCAAGCATCCATCATATTTTCTTTGTTTTACCATCATAAATCATCGCAAACACACATACGAATTTAAAAAAAATTGAAATCCGTTGTCATGACAACAATTTGATACTGACCCACTATACTACTACTTTGTACATCTCCATTCTCTTTGACTTCTGTTAGACTTGTGGAGTGCTCACTTGTTGCTGATGTCGTTGATGTCGTTGAACTTTGCCTTGATATTGAGTCTTTCCTTAGACTTTCTGCTATACTCTGTGCATAAAATCAGACCATAACTTGAGATAAGGGTATTCATGATGTCATCACGAGAGGTTTTCCCATAAAGCCTTGCAGGAATGATGCCATCACCAGAGTTTTTCCCATAATCCCTTGCAGGAAATACTCAAAATGGCTGAACACATGTCAAGTGCAGTAGGGCATCTTTACAATAGTTCAAAGTTGGGTAAGTTATCGACAGGCTATTTTATCACCCAAACTCATGTTTAAGTTGATAGCAGTAATTAGTACAAGTGTACAAAAGACAGAAATAAGTCTGACTGGACTTTTCCTTTAAGTTGATAGCAGTAATTCATACAAGTGTACAAAAGACAGAAATAAGTCTGACTGGACTTTTGCTATAAACTATTCTGACATTGCTTCTTACCGCCATCATTTCTAACTTCTCTGGGTAGGCAAGATCACCAGGTGCAGGTCTGTAATTCAGGATATCTGATTGGATATAGATGTGTGCTCTGTAAACCAATCTTTCTTGTACATCCTCCAACATCTGTTTAGCTACCGTTTCAAATGCAATCAACTCATGTGCTATTAAACGATACAACATACAAATGTTTAGTCTGTAAGGTATGCTGTGACAGAGCGCCCTCACACAACAGTCAACCGTAACATGACTGGCTAAGAAATGTTCAGTTGTGACGACAAATACATCACATTCATTTACATGTACTATCTTTTTTCTTGTTTCTTTGTTGCTGTTTTTGCTAAAATGAAGTCAGTGTGAAAATGCTTCTTTTTTTTTTTTTTTTTATATTCATCATGTAGCAAACAACACAGAACTTTCAATTTACTTAAACAAACACGTGATAAAGTCAAATACAAGTAACATCACATCCATTCAACATTTTTTTGGCTTGTTTCTTATTTTTTTGCTAAATATTAAAGAGTCCACATAAAAGTGGTTTTTATCCTTAGTTACCATGGTTACAGTGAAAATTACATCCAGGCAAAAACCCCCCATTTTTTCCTTTTTTTCAATGAAAATTTAATCACACAGAAATACACAGACTTTGTGAACTGTGAGATCCTTCAACTGTTCCTAGTTTGATGTGACACCAAACTAAAAAGAGCCAAAAGAATGAAGTTTAAAGGGGAACACCACTCCAGGAAATAGACATTTTCATAAACTATGGTTTCTGGAGAGTCATTTCATGATTTTACATCACCTACAATTTACTTGCGAATTTCAGAGAAACGTAAAGTTGATCTTATGCTTTTAACTGGTATCTGGACTCCTAAGTGCTTATTCCCTTCAGTGTAAAATATATCTCATGCATATTCATTGTGCAACCATGAATATATTATTTCTTACTCCCATGATGCAATAGCTCATAGCAAAGATACCCTATAAAAGCACAAGATCAATGTAATGTTTCTGCAAAAATGCAAATAATTGTAGGTGATACAAAATCATGAAATGACTCTCCAGAACCCAAAGTTCATGAAAATGTCTGTATTTCCTTGAGTTGTGTTTCATAAAAAACTTTTCTTATTAAAGTTATCAATTTCAAAAACTGTAAATTTCTTAATATGTGCATTTACTTACGATTATTTTGTACATGGTCTTCTAACATCTCTGTTTTTAGTATAGTACAGAGCTCAGCCAGGGTTTCCAGATGGTTGATATGTATGATAAGTGGTCGTAATACATCATATAAATTATTGCACAGTCTCTCCAGGAGTATACTAAATAGAAATCAAATGAACACTGTCACTAAAAACTCTGTGTTACCAGGGTTACCAAAACTTCCACAAAAACACAGACACAAACTATACTTAACTACTATAAATTTTGATATTTTCACTACTAGAAAGTTTTGTGATTTTACAGTCTTCAGCTATTTTCCAAAGATTAACTTTTACTAATTACCAGACTAGTACATTGTGTTCATCTACGAGAAGACATTTTAGTCAGTACTATTTTTACTAATTACCAGATTGGTACATTGTGTTCCATCAACAAGAAGGCATTTTAGTCACTACTTATTTTTACTAATTACCAGACTGGTACATTGTGTTCATCTACAAGAAGGCATTTTAGTCACTTCTTATTTTTACTAATTACCAGATTGGTACATTGTGTTCATCTACAAGAAGACATTTTAGTCACTAACTAATTTTTTTCTAGCAATGTAAATGAAAATAAGTCTTTAATGAAAATTTCCAGGTTACAGTAATTTACAACACAAACAAGGTTACTTTGACATTTTACTCATGTGACATGACATTTTTTACACAAACTACAAATGCAAAATAAACATTGAGGTGTACTGTTGGAATGTAGAAGCAGTCAAGTGATCATGTTACGTAATGTTAGTAGTAAAAGTAAACAATTGAGGCCATTAAAATCATCAAGTCAATGTGTAATGTTTCATTAGAAGTCTGTTTCTACTGCACTGTGAAAGAATAACAATACTTTATCACTTTTCAATGTGATTCAGCAAATCATCCTGCTTTGTGTGGTGTCGCTGTTATTGTTAGTCAAGAGTTGAAACATGTCTATCTTTGTATAAAAACATCACATCCTATAAGTGAAATGCTAAAGCAACCCTGTTTGTGCTGTAAACTATACTTATTTTAATTTATCTGTGAAATGCTAAAGCAACCCTGTTTGTGCTGTATCTGTACACAAACTATACTTACTCTAATTTATCTGTAGGTTTTGAGAAGAAATGGAAGAACAACTGATTTTCGTCTTGGCATATTCGAACCATGAAGGCACAACCACTACGAACCTGGAATTTGAAAACAGTTTGGTCTTGAATGAGAGACTAAAAGCGGAATTTTACACAAACGTAAAGTTCTGATTGAACTAATTCATCAATTAACAGGTTGATGAGTGTCTTGGATAAACAAGACGTAACCAATCTAATTAGAATTTTTCTTTTATCATATTAAGTACATTGAGAAGTTGTGTCTGATTGGTTACATGTTGTTTATCAGACCAATCAGAATCTTTGTTTTATCACTGCACATTTAGAAGTTGCATCTGATCTGATAAACATATAACCAATCAGACAAAACTGTTTAGAGTACAATGATAATACAGTACAAAGAATGTGATTGGATTATACAAGATATAACCAATCATATGCAACTTCTAAATATACCATGATAAAACAAACATTCCTATTGGTCAGATAAAGACCTATTGACCAATGAGAAATGACTTACCAAAGCACAATGATCTTTGACATGTTGACTTGCTAGTTCACTAATGGCCGTCGTTATACTTGGGCCAAGAAGAATTTCTCTCTGATTAAAGTAACATTGGTGACAGTCATTCAATAAAGTATCATACCTAATAAAAAGACAAATATACATCATTATTAGAACTACTGTGACAGAAGAGGATTGTTCACCAGGATGATGAATGGACCTGTTGGCAGTACCGAGATACAAAGTGCCTCCCCTTACAACACCATCCTTTTAACATGTAGATATACATATACAATGTACAGTCTAGTTCTATACATGTTACGGTCATCTCCACCGTATAGTCAAATGGATTTCTTTCGTTCTTACTATTGATGCTATAGGAGTGTTTATATAAACCTGATGGCATTATCGTGTCCTCACATCACTTCCATTCAAACTGGAGATTGAGTTTGTAGTAAACTAAACGATGTAACCAATTACAACCACTGCTCAGTGTGTGATGGATTACTACTGACATATGCTGTTCACCATTTCCCCAGCAGCAGATTTAGCTAGAATTTCAGTAGAATTTGTCCATTTGACTATATGTGGAGAGAGAGATTGTAGAAAACAAGCCCACACATATATCTGTTCACCCTTTCCCCAGCAGGAGATTTAGCTAGATTTTTGATAGAATTTGTCCATTTGACCATACAGTGGAGAGAGATGATAGAGAATGACTACATGTATAGTTACTAAACTAGTGTACACAGTACCATCAACAATTTGTAGAGAGGTAATATAGAGGTAACATAGTCTATATCTGCTAGTGGTATTGAATCATCTCTTTACCCCGTCTATCTCAAGAGAAATGATGAACCAAAAGTTGTTCATGCAAATGAGCAAACCCCCAACTGCTAGTAAACAATGCAGCATGCTGAGCTGACAAATGTACCATCTTTGGACATTACGTAACCATACACGCTATACATTGTAGTAATGATAATAGAATCCATGCATATATGTATATATACCATCTGTATGTATTGGAATTCAATACAATGCATGTCATACATTCTGACTGGTACAATGCACAAAGTTTTCACTATTGTTAAAAAATATTTTCCTGAATATTTCTACATTGATGGTGGAGAGGTAAAAACATTGTAGAATTTATGACTACAGTGGACCCTGGCTAACTCATGATTTGGGCTAATTTCAGAATACACGGGTTTTGCATATTTTCATTTTGATTGTGCGGTTCTCAATACACCTTGCTAATTGCAACCCTTGGTAACTGCAATGATGTTGATGGACCCTACGACCCATGACTTTGTGAGGGTCCCCTGTCCATGTGTATATTGAAACCCCCACTAGCTGTAACTTGGGTATTATTTTTTTGATCAGACATCCAACAATATATTCACTGAAAACCTTAAAATACCAATAATTAGACATTGTACATGTGAATTAGGTCTACTAGTATTTTATCTATAAGTAGTATAGTAAGAAGCTGACTTCTTGATTCATTGGGTGCTGATTTTAGGATGTAGAACCACAGATCGATTTGATTGGATTTATACTTCACCATACTAGGTGTACTGCTACACAAAATATGTTGACCCACAGGTGATTCAATACTATTCAAGGTGTACGATTTCACGATTAAGTCATTGTATTTAACAAAACAGTTTTAAAAAACCTGTTCAAATTGCAATCAATACAGGTTTAACTGCAGTTTGAGTTTGAATCCTATGGAGAATATATTGTTCATGGTTCCAAGAATCACTGAGACAGTACAATATACATGTAGTTACTTTGGAACGGTAAATTGGAAACAAATGTAGCGTTTCAACCCATCCATTATTCATTGATCATGCATTGATTAAATTATTCAGAATTAATGATTTTCTCTGAACTGGCGGAATAATAAAATGTTCCCTTATATTAAAAATATTTGCTGTTGACATGTTGCAACATAGATCCAGGGTTTGACCTTCTAAATTTGCTTACAATTTCTTTTTATTGGAAAATCACTAAAATAATATTGTACTCAGATTTCTCTTTTTGTTACATTATATAGGACAATCAAAGTGTATATGCGGCTATTCTAATATATGGCATAATAAATATCTAGCTATGAGTTCTGTCATTGCGAATATAAAACCATATGTTACCTATACTTCTACTGCTTTCACAAGCTAACCAGCTGACATGATATTAATCCAGTAAATAAATTACATATTAATCTCCTTTGCATTCTAATATACATTGGGATGGTACATGTATAATGCTGAATACAGGGACAGAAAAATCTCAGTGGTAAAATAGTCAATTTGAAAAAAAAACGGTGGTTGGGGTTGTGGGGGTAGGGAGACAAAACTACACTTACTATGCCTGAAACAAATAGTAATTATCACTTATCAAGTATGTATGTGGAGTATAAAAATATCCTTATTTATGGCGTTTTTGTAATATTTATTGGCACAAACCTACAGTCTATTTACTGGGATAGAAATACTATGTAAAGCCTTGCTTAAGCTATTCTTAGTAATATTTTTTATGTTGATGCACACCTTCAATAGCATTAAAAATAGTCTTCTGGTGTTGCACAATTGATGGGATAATAAAATGCTGGTATCAGGAATTCCCTTTAACATTTTAGTATGTGTGTGTGTATTTGAGTAACGGTACATCATCAAATCATGTTTTATACCAATCAGATTAAAATCTAATGTTGGGAACTCGGCGTGATTTCTTTATTTACCTCCTACTTTTATTGTCATTTGTTCTTTTTTGTTCTGTGAGTACCTGATACCTACATACACCACGTACCTACACCTAAATGTCTAATGACTTTAAAGTGTGTAAGCTACATGTATGAATGTTGTAATGTACACAGTATTTATACATCAGGAATATCGAAAATAGTGCCAGCAAGCTTAGCTGCTTCACTATACTGTTGATTCAGTAGTCATCTAAGACCCATTATCACACTTGTAAATATTAGCAAAATACCACAACACTGTGATAAGGAAGAGGCAAATGGAAAGCATACCATAATGTACTCGTACAACTTACATACACACTTGTACAAAATGTACACATGTGGGTATAACTTACATACACACTTGTACAAAATGTACACATGTGGGTATAACTTACATACACACTTGTACAAAATGTACACATGTGGGTATAACTTACATACACACTTGTACAAAATGTACACATGTAGGTATAACTTACATACACACTTGTACAAAATGTACACATGTACGTATACGGTTATTGTACTTACTCAGGACTTTTACTAACTCGCTCTTCTATCTGTTCCATCAACGCTTTCACTCTGGGTGCATTAGTTCTAAATTTACCATAGAACAACGTAAAGGCATTGTCTGATGGTTTGATTGCATCCTGTAGGAGACAAAGAAAATTTCATTTTACTGAGGAAATTAAGCTATAAGCAAACTAAGATTGACACAAATTATTTCAAATTAATTGTTATTGCATGTAACAGATTACACAAGTGGGTGATAGTAATATCTTAGTTATATAGATATAATCACCCTGTAAGGCTTAATAAAAAAAATTGTGAGAAAGTTTTTTGTTTTTGTTAGGTCATACTATCTATGACTGTTACATATATATGGTCTAAACAAAAAAATTGCATGGTTCTGATTACACTCAATTTTAGAATAGGTGGGGTAGGTAAATTTTTTATTTTATTTTATTATATATTTTTTTGCTGTGTGAGTGTCTAGTTCAGGTTTTCCATTGTGGTCTCTGTGTTCTTTATTTCTTCCTATCAGATGTACAGCCATTACAGTTTGGAAGAACAGTTTTAGTTTCTCTTTTTAAGTTGATGTCAGTTTCCGCATCCACTTTTTCTCGTGGGACTTCACAATTTTTGCGATTTCATTATTTGTCTCTCTCGAATACATAAAATATTTTTAGGATCGGCAGTGAGAAGCTAGGTGGGGTCGGGTAACCAGAACCAAACAATTATTATTTTTTAGGCCTAATCAAGATATTGTAAATACTGAATGGGGTTGTGGCATGTTTGATTGACTTAGAAAGCACACTGATCTTGTCCACCAAAGAGTATTTTTGTAGATCTTACCTTTTTTGGTAGTACTTGTAGGGCTGCACTTTGTAGAATATTGACAACATGGACTCTAACTAAATTTAACGCTTTTGATAAGCAATGTTTGAACCGTGCTAGGTACACCTGAGATTCTTTATAATTTGGCTGTGAATATAGAAGACAAGATTATGAACTTAGAATAAGAGGAATGACACAAATGATTGCAAATATTGTAAAACTCTACTATACATTCATCAAATCTTGTATATACATGTACTTACATTAGAATTGATATATGCTATACATTCATCTAGTCTAGTATATATACTATACATTCATCTAGTCGTGTGTATACTTACATTAAAATTGATATACGCTATACATTGATCTAGTCTAGTATATATACTATACATTGATCTAGTCTTGTGTATACTTACGTTAGAATTGATATATGCTATACATTCATCTAGTCTTGTGTATATTTACATTAAAATTGATATATGCTATACATTCATCTAGTCTTGTGAATACTTACATTAGAATTGATATATGCTATACATTCATCTAGTCTTGTTAACATTGGTACAAACGAATCACTGGTTACAGACAATGTAGGTGAACTTAATTTCTGAAATCCAATCAAAGGAAAACATAGGTAAGCATAAACTATGGTAAATCAAACTAATAGTTCACATTTACATCTTTTAACAAAGAATGTCATAATTATAGCACTGTACAATGTATTACTACTGGCACAGACCTATAGTGCCACAATGGCATTCTGTAACTTACTCAAATCCCTGGAGAGTTTACAATATACATTGGAGCCTCCGTAGGTGCATAGCCAGGATTAAATCATTCACATAGTAACCTCTGTCGTACTAGGTCCCTAATTATATAGCTGAGTTGACGGGGGCACACTGGTGGTTCAAATCTTGCCCACGGCTGTAGCCAATCAGAAACAACTGGCAGAAGTGAGGCTTAAATCAACAACTTGGAGATTCTGTGCTGGCCACTGTAACCATTCAAACCGTTCAATGTGTATTTCAGATTTGACTACTTGGAATTCATTATAGTAGAGCTAAAAAAATCTCTTTCTGATCTCCTCACTTTGTCTGCTATGTTATCATCAGGATCGTGTCGATGCTAACATTCATTTAATAAAACCAATTTCATCATAATTCCTACAGTCTTTTCTTGGGGAGGTGGTCTTAAAACATGACCATTTTGTAACCCCAGGGGTGAAAGGTCAAAGAAAGCATCTACTTACATGTGACATTCTTCCTAATTCATTAAAATATGACAGTTTGTTGCTGATACTCTCCGCTGTGTTGACCAACCTTGTCTGAAATTAAGAACATAGTATAACTACATGTATGTACAATAGATGAATATCAATAAGGCAAAATAAAAATAAATCATGTTTCCAATAACATGACATAAGAAAATAGGGTAGGTAGGTCAGGATTTTATTTTATGTTATTTTATCTTTTTAATTGTTTTTTTTTTTTTTTTTAAATATTACTTCGACCCAAAACCAAACAAAATATCGGTCAGAATATCCCTTCTGTGATAGTTTGAAGAAATATGTACAGACATTGCTGGGGAAAGAAAACAGACATGCATGAAGGTCAAGAAGACAAAGAATTTCTTATCTTTTTGTTTTAAAAATGTTTAGGGTCAGTGGTTTAAACTAGGGTCGGTCGGGTTATCAGAAACACACAATTTCTTTTTAATTTTGCTTCATGGATATATTTAATGCATGTTTTGAAGACAATGGTTACAAATAGGGGTAGACCCCCTGGATGTAAATAAATGCATGTATCATGTACATTGTATATTGCTTATAAGCGGTTACTTTTTTTCATTTGGCCCATGCTATAAATCACTATGAAAGACTGAATACCCTGGTTACATATTAACTTTTAATCCACTTGAAACAAATATTCTGCATATAAAAATGTTTGATTCTATTGATAAAAGTCTACTTAATGCACCACATGGTATCCTAAGTGTCTAAAAAAAAACCTGTGTGCACCATGTTGTATACTGGAACTATATGACATCCTTGTCTATGAAGGACACATCAACTCTCATAATAGAACAGTCTACCTTTGATATTATGCTAGCTGCGTCCCCACTTTTGTAATGGGACAGTCTACACTTATTTATGCCAGTCATGACTTTTTGATAGATTTCATGATGAGGCAAATAAGTCATTTTAATTTGTAAATTAATTACATTAATTTAATTATAACATTGTTAATTTATACAATAATTACACTCAGAATGTTTAGCCTTTGAAATTCAGAGTACTTTAAGAGTGGTTTCCTTATAGTCCAGCAGATTGGTATAAAAATCATTCACTTTGCAATAAGTACCAAATTGGCATGAAGGTAAAGGTCTACACACAGATTGAAATTACAGATGGAGTCACTTGCATAAATTAAAAATGGAGACGATTTCAAAGATGTCTGCCATGCCATGAAAACTAATAGTATTTTGTTGATGTAGGTAAGGTACCACATATACATACCTGTTCTTCCACAGACTGTTCACATGCCTCGTGTAAGGCATTTGTTTTAGTTGATACAAACATATACTGTCTTTGGAGATCTTCTAAATGTTTGAGGGCGTTAGAAACTTCTTCTAACACCTGATCACATTGTTTTCTGTACTCTCTCAACTGGTCTACATGTTCTCTGTTGAATAAATAACACAAATAATTCTTTTCAAAAAAAAATATCAAGGTTGTGAATAACATACAGGTCAATTTATACTACATGCAAGCCAAGTTGTACACATTTGAAAAGAAAATACAGATTTATTAACAGAAGTGTGACAAAGATCAAATCAGTATGACACACCAATGCAGTTGTTTTAGACATTCTCTCAAAATGGGAACAAACCATATTAATATCATAACACAGACACAGACACAGACACAGACATACAGGTGGCTAACATGATAAAGAGTTTTCTTGTGAGTCACCACATACTTGTAACCTTGGTGCAGCAGCAGAAATTACTGTGCTTCAAGGTGTGTCAAATTGGCTTAGATACATGTATCACACTCCCCCCCCCCCCCATCTGTCTAAACCAGAACACATGTTTTTGTCACAATAAATTGTATAATGAGCCATGCACATGTTGAGTACAATCATAACACTAGAGGGCACTATCTCCTTAACATCATGATTTTACTGTATAATCTAAAAATTGAGACATAGTCATAATTATTTAGACAAATCACTTACTTGTATGAAATTTCTTCTGCATTTTCCATTTCATTTTCTACTTTTGAAAACCATGCAAAGAACTGAGAATACAAAACATCATGAAAATATATTATTATTTACATAAAAATGGCATATTTATCTTTTCCGATAACTTGTTTTCCATAGTATTATATCAGGTTTGACATACCTGTTGAGCATTATCTATCTTCTCGTCTTCCATATTCATGGCTGCCAGTCCTTCCGATAGCAATCCTTCATCTGTTCCTGACAATGGTATATTTGATGACAATGTTGATGGGAAGCTACTCACATCATCTAACGGTAACTACCAAAAAAATATACAAAAAAAACCCCCATAAATAATATGACACAACCCCATGATACGTGAGTGCAAGTGTGGCATACTTGGGGTATTTGCATGAGTGCTTGCAGTGTTCTCTGCACCCTTACTTTCACGAGGGTAGCGAGTGAAAGTGTAGCAGAAAACAATGCAAGCACAAGTGCAAATACCCCTGAGTACCCACACTGGAACTCACGTGGCATGGGGTTCTTTTATTATTACCTATGTTTATCCGAATCAGCAAATTTCCATAAAAATCATACACATAAACATCAGATCACATGATTTTATGCTGAGCGAACGATCATGTCCTCATTTGCATATCATTTGCATGCAGGTATGCAATAATGTTTTCGTTACTGAAGTGCAGTGAAAATACCACTAGTAGTAGTATGCGCACACACCAGTGCAAGTAATCTCTGGTACATGATATGTAATAATAATGAGTATGATTTGAAAGAGATGTCAAGTATGGGTACATATACTGTGTGAACATACATTGTGTATTTATTTCTCTGATGGATTTACTTGAGCGGAATATATGTGCAAAAGGTTTTTTTTTACCAGAAATAACTCAGGTGAAGATAGTGTAAATGAACTTGAGTTCTAAACTGCAAATGAACTTGAGTTGTAAATAAAGGATGTACCAATGGAGTCAGTGGCCATGGAGTTATATTAATCTTTATGGATCAGATATGGGTTTTGCACACCAAGGTTATACATGCACAGTCAGTTGTACTAACCTTGTATTGTTCACTGAAATATTTGTGTCTGACATGTTGTAAAATGCTATAATTCCATCAAATTTTCATGAACAAAAACAAATACAAATGTACATGTACATTCACATTCTCACAGGCAGTAAGTATTGGGACGGTACCATAAAAGAGATTTGTGGTTAACAACAATGATACATTCACAGCATGTTCAATGTTTACATGTACATGAAGTGGTTCAACCATCATTCTGATTAAATTCAACACTTCTTGAAATCATGATGGCATTCAGCTTTCAATCTGCAAGTTATAGGTTGCACCTCTCCACTGGTGTTCTCAATAGCTAAAGTCCTTATCTTGAGCAAGATTAGAACCATGATTGTGCCCCAGTCAACTTAGCTGTCTAACTGGGACCTGGTAGGATAGAGGTTGCAAGTTTGAGTTTGATCCAATGTGCTTACAGAGAATCAATTCAGACTGCAACAGTGTGCCCACTAATGATTGCCAAATTTTGTTGTTGTGAGTCAAAATGAGAAAAGCTGGCATTCCTTGTGAGTCACCACATAGTAAGAGATAGGGCAACACCAAATTTTGGTGTGTCACTAGTAGTAGAAATTGTATGCGTCAGTGGCGTATCGAATTGGCTTAGAGGGCAACTGGACAGCAATGGATTGTATACTCCCCAGGGAACTTAAGAAGAATACATGTAAAGAACCATTATTATGCCACTATATGCCAGGGGTAATAATTGTAAAGCAGTTTGCAAATTTCAGCAGTAAGTGTGGGGAAATATCAGTAGTTTTCAATAGTTCCTGTTTGCTCAGTGTTTATCTGGCAGAATTTTTTGCATGTTAATTGCAATAGATTGTTTTTTCAATCAAACCAACAATATTGTTATTGTTGAAATATCAATAACGAGACATGTACAAGTTAATAAGGGGTCAATTTCATTCACAAATCAGTACAGTAACTAGTTGAAATTGTGATTGCCTTGGGGTGCTGATTTTAGGATGCAAACCCCAAAAAATAAATTGGATTGATTTTATTGTACCATATTATATGTATAGCTACGCAAATACGTTTATCCATGGGTGATTTAATACTGTTCAGGTAGCTGCAATAATTGTAGTGTTTGCTGTCATTTTGAGGGCTTTTTCGTCTGTTTTGGTGCCTTCTTTCGTTCCAATGTTCAACCCGAATGAAATGCTACAATTCCTGTAACACAAATACAAATAGACAAGATCTCGTTGAAAACATGAGCAAGATATCAGCATACTGCCCTTTTCAAAATGCTGCATGCATTGCTACATTTGCCAGTTTTGAAGGAATTGGGGTACAATGTACCTCTGAACACTTCTTGGGTCTTGAAGGCTCCATAATTAATGTTGGCATTAGGATATGTTCAATTTTTTGCCAGGTAAGGCGTAATTTAGCAGAACAATCCACCCAACTTTGCGATTCAGATCTGAATCGCTTCCGTCTATTTGCGTTTGCGTTACAGGAATTGTAGCATTTGATTTGGGTTAAACATCGGAACAAAAAAAGGCACAAAAACAGACACAGACGAAAAAGCCCTCAAAATCACATCAAACTCTACAATTATTGCAGCAATTGTTCAGTGTACTATATTACGAGTACACCATTTTACATGTAAACAATATCCAACGAAAGAGTTTCAACAAACGTTACTGTAAGTTACAGATAGTACAGCTAATAATAGCAAGGTAAGCAAGAGTATTATTAATACGACTACAAATTTTGCATATAAAATTAAAAATGTTAATAAAAAATCAAAATGAAAAAAGGGTTGTCATACATATAGAAATGACATATATCTGCACGACTACTAAAAACAATGCGAACCATAGTGACAAGAGGAAGTAAAATATGTCCTGTTTCAATATTCATATCATAAAAGGGGAGGGGGGGGGGTGATGTGTAACCCCGGTTTCAATCCATCATTCACTCTTACTACTACTCGTGATTATGGTCTCTGCTTCTGCACGAAGATGACGTTGGTGTCATTCTTTCTAGACAGGCCCTGTTTATTCAGATTTAATTATTCAACCACGTTAATTCAGTACAAACACTCTAATTCTCTGACAACGTCAACACTCCAATATGATTGATAATTTACAAGTTCTGACGGGACATCCATGTTGGGAATTTCTCCGTCAATAAAGTTCCACGTATACAGGCGACGGAATTAAAAATAAAATATACTAACCTCAATTGGTAATGGTCTATTCGATGCTATGGTACTAAGCTCCATAAAACTGTCTTTCTGTTTGTCGCTTAGAGGAGCTCTAGGGTCTGTCTTTAGTTCCCAAACACTCAATTTCTCCCGGAGTTGTTTCGGGTTAGCCATTTTGTCTACGTCCACCATTAACCCCACAATGCATTTCGAAACCACGGAAGTATAACTTTTATTTGACCTTTGACACAGTTTATTTATCGCCCGATTTCACAGCTGACGATCGTTGCAAGCATGACACTACTATTTTGATGATGAATACTGGAGGATTTTAAGAATTTTCAGTCTTGATAAAGAAAAGGAGTCTATCAGAGCGAAGTCATGCCTGTTGTCATGTCAAGAATACTGCTGAAACTACAATCAGTTTGGAACGTGAAATTTAGGTAAGATGTTGAATCATGCAGAAGCCGTGTCCTCATGAGGCTTTAATATGCACTGCAGACATTGTATAGCATGGCCATGATGGGTCAGGCCCACATGCACTTGTTTCCGAGATGTGTTTCACAATACATTATCGATAATATTGAGATACTTGGCAAATAATATATGAAAGGAGTAAAATAACACGGGTTTATATCGCGTAAGTCCACACACCACCGGTACACCGCGATTATCGGTGTGTGGACTTACTCGAGCCCAGAAACCCGTGTTACATATGTAAGTATATTACCCATTTCATATATTATTTGTCAAATATCTCAATATTATCGATATCTTATAAGTAATTGTATCCAGGATCATATCTCGGGAAATAAGTACCTGTGTTCAGGCCTCAATACAAACATTTACATTGGTAAGAGTTTTCACTTAATTTTCATCTCTGTCCAGAAGAAACATTCGTCTGGTGAATGGGTGAATAAACAAACACCAAAGACTCTCTTGAAGAATGGAGGTAGAATCCTTCACATTCGATATTCTATTTAAATGCTTAAAAATAAGTTTGCACGGATGTATTTGTCGATTTGCATATATTCAGTACATGGCATGAATGGTGATCATGTCACTGTGCGATGATTTCGTCAAAAAAGTTACAGTTGGAATCTAGAAGAGTGACTCGATCGGTTAGGAGTAATGTACTTCATCAAAACCGACCCCCCCCCCCCCCACAAATATCAATATCATAAAAATGATGGTGGTGATGGTGATGACGATGAAATTGAGTATTAATATCCTGAATAAAATATAATAAAACATGTTGAATTTGATAATTAATGTTATAGCCATACCCATAGATAGATGTGTATTATGTACAAATGTATATTATTTTAATACAAATTTTGTTTATTTTGTAAAATCTAGGTTTCAGCAGTGTCGGCATTTTAAGAGGAAGGCAGACCAAACATCAAAAGGTTTTACACCAAAAGATCAAGGAAGTGATAAAAGTGAAGTTTCTGATAAACTTGGTGCAATTGTTAAAGCACGTTTTAAACAGGACAGTCTTGAACACATAGATGTGCAATATAAAGGACGTGTTGAAGTCTCATTTAGGACAGCGTTAAGACCATTCCTGTTTGCCATTGGGGTAAGAAATACTGTCAATATCACCTCAGACCGACAAACATAATAAATTTATAAGGCCAAAGAAAAAAGAATTGTGTTTCTGATACCCTGACCGACCTAGTTTAAGCCCCCAACCCTAAAATTTTTTTTGTATGGAAAAAGGTAAAATGGTAACAATTTACTTCTGTTGCCAGGTATTACTTTTACTGATTGGACAAATCTGGTTGGACCCACCTAGAATGGTTTACATATTTGTATTACTTTCACTGATTGGACAAATCTGGTTGGACCCACCTAGAATGGTTTACATATTTGTATTACTTTCACTGATTGGACAAATCTGGTTACACCCACCTACAGTATCACGATTTACATATTTGTAATTACTTTCACTGATTGGACAAATCTGGTTACACCCACCTACAGTATCATGATTTACATATTTGTATTACTTTCACTGATTGGACAAATCTGGTTACACCCACCTAGAATGGTTTACATATTTGTATTACTTTCACTGATTGGACAGAGGTTACTCACTAATAACTTTTATTGATGTTTCTTTGTTTATTGTGGTTCTTATCAACCATGTTTGATCAGTGAAACTAAACGCAATTATTATTTCTGCTGTATATGAAAATCTGTGAAACTGTCACCTGTTTTTCCCACTATTGTTAATAGAGTTCCTAAAAGTGTAGTGAAAACACTGGAAAACTAAAAAAGTTTCTTGGTTTTACAAAATTTGAAGTGAAATACAGCAAAATCCTCTGAATCATTTGGTGAAGATTGTGAAATCACCAAGACATAATTTCAACCAGGAAAATGCATTTGTGGGGCTTTCCTGTCATGTGGATTTCGGGGTGAGGGAGAAAAATGAGATACTTTTAACTTAGAACTTGCTCAGGTCACAAATAGGACCATCTGAGTCACATTTCAACTGGATGAAATGAAATTACTCCAACAAATTAATTTGTTATTCTTCTCACAACTTTTTGAAAGCACATTTTAGGTTTCTGCAAAAGTTCGTCACTTCTGTATGGAGATGTTTTGTTTTTATTCTGTATATTTATCATTTGTTTTTCAGTTTACAGGTTGTAGTTTTGCTGGGGCAGCTCTATGGCAGTACGAAGACATGAGGAAGGCTGCCATGAAATCCTTCTTTGGTTCCTCTAGATACAATGATATGTTTCAAGTACCAAAGTATGGTCACTACAGAGAAAAGGTATGCAACATTTGGCATGTACCAATGCTGTGCATCTAATGAACTCAACTGGTCAATCTGTGTTAGTCTAGATGCTATCTGTGGCATCAAATCATCTCTTCACCCTGTCTAGCTCAATGAGAAATCATGCACCAAAAGTTGTACATGCAAATGAGTAAAACCCCAACTGTTGTAAACAGTGTATGTAACATCCTGAGCTGACTGATGTACCATATTTGGACATGAGATGTACCATATTTGGACATTATGAGATGTACCATATTTGGACATTATGAGATGTACCATATTTGGACATTATGAGAAGTACCATATTTGGACATTATGAGATGTACCATATTTGGACATTATGTAACTGCCCCCAAATAAAGACTTGATTTATTATTGGGCAGAATTCGGTGATTATCATATTTGGACATTATGTAACTGCCCCCAAACAAAGACTGATTTATTATTGGGCAGAATTCGGTGATTACCATTTTTGGACGTTGCATAACTGCCCCCAAATAAACACTAACTTATTATTGGTTAGAATTCTGTGATTACCATATTTGGACATTACACAACTGCCACCAATAAACACTGATTTATTATTGGGCAGAATTCAGTGATTGATTAACGAAGACATGACGTTAATGAATGTGTGCTTGGCTTCCATTGAGTTTGAAATTTCACCTCACCACCTCATTGAGCTAGACATAAAGAGATATCTTGATGAGACTTGATACAGGATAGAACTAGACTAATCTATGTAGAATGATATCATGCATGAGCCAGGTTCAACAAAAAATAGTGAATGTATACATTGGTCGCGATCGTTCTATGTCACGACAACGTGTGTTTATGTCATTGGTTCTGCTGTGTTCGAAACATGAGTCGTAATGCTCAAAATTACCATTATTTTCTTCGATTTTTTTTCTATTATTTTCAATGGTATAATTACATGTCTTTATTACACAATAGTTTTCTTCATGCAGTTGGAAAATACTCACAACTTTAGAGTTGTCACTACTCATCTAGCGACTCATATTGACAAGGGCCCCCTAGGTCACTCATATTTTCCTCAGCTGAATAAAGTAAAAAAGTGGAGAATAATATCTTATTATACCCAAGCCTCAGACTGTAGAATTATACCCAATTGATACCTCTAGGGATAAAAAATATGCTTCTCCCCTATTGAAAGTATAGAATTTTGACCAGACTACAACCACAGGGAGTATTTCACCTATGCTTCTCTGTAGCAGCACAATTAGACACTAGAGTTTCACTCCTGTAGAATTACAGGCAGGTTTCAACCCTGTACCAGGCCTACACCAATTAGAAGTCCAATTACACTGTTACACGAGTTAATTAAAATCTCTGTATCAGTAATATTGAACCTACATGCATGCTTCACTCCTCTGTTTTAACACATACAGACATCTTACATGTTCAGCCAAAGAAAATATGAGTGACCTAAGGGGCCTTGGTCACTGAGAGTCCCTAGACAAATGAGGATGTAATCATTTGTTGTACATAAAAGTGTGCAATCACACACTATCATGTTTATGGAGTTTTGCTGTTTCAGGTGAACATATGTAATAATAACAGAACCCCATGCCATGTGAGTTCCAGTGTGGGTACTCAGGGGTTATTTGCACTCGTGCTTGCAGGGTTTTCTGCTGCACTTTCACTCATTATGCTCTTGAACGTATACGTATGGCTGCTGAGAATACCGCATTACAAGCATTCATGCGAATGTCCTGAGTATGCCACACATGTGCTTACACGTAATGGGGTTCTGTATGCTTCCCCTCTGTATATTTACACATATGCATTTATATGCAGCAGTGAAGAATTGACGAAATAGTGGCACAAGTGAAACAATTCAATAAATAAACATTTCTAAGATGCGCGAGTCATAAATAATCCTGTTATATGATTTTAGATTAACAAGTGGTGGAATTCTTTACCAGAAGGTAGAAAGTTAGCGGCTGGTATTATTGGTGTCAATGTCATCGTCTTCCTTGGTTGGAGAGTACCAGCACTTCAACACACTATGCTGAAATGGTTCACTTCAAATCCTGCATCTAGTAAGTGCAAGTAATCCATACAAGATGACATTTGAGTTATATCCTTTGCAACTGTAATTTTCAGTTTTCGGCATTTTTTTTTTTTTTTTTAAAGAATACACCAATTAAATGATAATAATAATGTTGGTTTTTATATAGCACTTTCCTACTCTGTGTTCAAAGCACATTACAAGTATTACCCCTGGCACAGATCTATAGTGGCACAATGGCCCTTTACTTCTTCAACTCCCTGGGGAGCATGCAATCCATTGCAGCCGCTATAAGCACACAGGAGTATATAAAGCCTATGGTGTTGTGTCAGATGTATGTAACGAGCGCTTGCAAAAGAAGAAACAACAGTAAACCTAAACAGCCAAAAAGAAATTGCGAAGTGTACAATACATCGGATTTTAATCAGATTGTATCCTTAATTCTGGGTTAAAGGTAGACTGTCGACAGTCGCTTGTGCCTTTTTTCCCTACGTTTTATCTAAACTTAAGTTGTTTCCGTGCTCCAATCCGGCGCAATATTACTATAATCACATACTGATATCGAAGGCCGAAGGCTCGCCCTCGATATCAGTACATGTATGCGATTATAGTAGTGTTGCGCTGGATCGGAGTTTAGATATGACGTAGGAAAAAAAGGCGCGAGCGATTGTCGACAGTCTAGGTTAAAGGCTGCTTCTGTACAGCACTCCTAGTGGCTAAACCATACAATCTTTTGTTTTTCTGATAACAGTAATACTAGTACTAAAGTTTATGTGACTGAAACTTCTAATCATGAATGTTGTCTTTATCAACAGAGGCAGTATGTCTACCAATGGTATTTTCAATGTTTAGTCATTACTCACTATGGCATATAGCTATCAACATGTATGTTTTATGGAGTTTTGCCGCCACAGCTGGCGCAATGTTTGGAAAGGAACAATTTCTAGCAATGTATTTATCAACAGGTAAGATTATCCATGAGAGATTGGATTATGGATTATCCATCCATCAATCCATGCAGTGATTCCTCCTTACTTCCATCCAAACATTTATCCACACATCCATCCATCCAATCCTTATGTAATCTGTCCAACCAGCCATCAATCCATCCACCCACCCATGATTCCATTCATTCATTCATTCATTCATTCATTCATTCATTCATTCATCCATCCATCCATCCATTCATTCATTCATTCATTCATTCCATCCACCTGTCAATCCATCCATCCATCCATCCATCCATCCATCCATCCTTCCATCCATCCATCCATCCATGAGTCTATCCAACCATCCAAATGGAATCATTTTCGAAGTGATGAAATCACATCACAATGCCAATATCAAATTCAGATGAGTTGTTGCTACAGTAAATTATAATTTTAGGTTTGGAATATAGAAATGTTAGGTAAATGGCTAAGTGTGTGTTGAGAGGACATAGGTGCAAAGCAAGGGACATGTGTTGAAACGGCATAGATATGTATCTATTCACACTAGTATGAAATTTTTGATGTTTTGTCTTGTCTTCAGGTGTATGGGCTTCCTTTGCCAGTCATCTTAATAAAATAGCTATATCAAGATTTAACCCCTCTCTGGGTGCAGTAAGTATGCTTAAATCTATTGGCAGTTATAACACATTGTGTTCATATAGCCTTCAGCGATTGGCTTAGATTGTATCACATGGTATGGGCAATACACCCATAGTGACCTCAATTTGCATATAGGAGGCACTAATTTCATTCTATTTTCCCTAGAGCACTATTCATGTAGCACAGAAGACTTACCAGGGATTTGCTTTGACTATGGAAAGAATATGTGCCTGAGAATGTGATGTGTTATAAAACACTTATTGCCTTGCCTTATTCGGGCACTAGTCGATGTCATATTACATACCCCTCATGCTGTTATGTAGCAACTATTTCAACTATATCCCTTGGTTCTCAGCCTTGGGAAATAGTTACTATATAACAGCGCTTATGGTGAGAGATATCTACTCTAGTGTTGTCATAGTTAGACAATAACTTAGTGTACATTATTACATGCATTGTATACCAGCGATTACTGTCATCAATACACACGTGCTAGTGGTATTGGCACTGCACTACAGTATTCAAAACATTATTCCGTACCTGTATGCAAATGAGTATACAACACCAGTGAAACAGGTCACAGAGAAAACTCCACTCAAACTCCTTAAGTACACCACACTTGCACACACACATCATTGAGTTCTGTCATACTGTTATTAGCATAGTATTCAATTCAAATTCAAAAACTTTATTGTCCATTAAATTAAAAACATATAATGGAAAATTTCCTGTGAATGTATTCCTTTTTTTATCTCAGTCAGGAGCCATTATGGCAGTACTTGGAGCTGTTTGTGCCAAATACCCAGACTCACAGCTGCAGATTATATTTCTTCCATTCTTCTCCTTTTCAGCAGGCACAGTAAGTATAAAGAGACAGCTTGTGATTTTGTGAAAACAATTTTGTCACATGGCTATCATGAATACACTCTTAGATTTTGGTACCCTGTGTGTGTGTGTGTGTGTGTCTGTCTGTCTGTCTGGAGGGAGGGAGGGAGGGAGGGAGGGAGGGGTAGACATGTATGAATCTCATTCAGTAATCCCTGCAATGTGCCAGCAAAATTTGTAAAACAATTCAAAGGAAAAGCAAGAAAATAAAGGCCAGAATGGAGAATATGGTTGAGAAGGTAGGGAAGGGATTCCAATGCTCTCTCTCTCTGTATTTTGAATTAACCCTTCAACTGCCTTGATTGAACACACTTGTACATGTCACTCTGAGTTTATATGCCATGACAGAATATACTCAATACATACTGGAGGTCGAAATCCATGGCACATTCAAGTATCACTAACTAAGGGACGACTACACAATGTCGCATAAGCTCAATGAACTAACTTCATCATTTAGGAAATCCCCCCCCCCCCCCCCCCCAAAAAAAAAAAAAAAACCAACAACAAACAAAACAAAACAAATCCCCATAAACAATCTTCACAAGTGGGACATCGATATGTTTGTACTAGTATATATGATGTACATGTAAACCATGGTGAAAGTTATAGTGGTCACACCACTACAATCGATGCAATGTAAAGACATGATAGACACATTAAAATACTACTGGAAACCAAGCACTCTATATCACATTAGAAGTAATTTTAATCAACTTATCAACATCTTAGTAGGGTAAATACAGAACTTGTTATCATTGAAAGTGTGAAAGTTTTCAAAATTTGGCTGGAAGTACAAAAATGAAGTTCAGCAATCACATTGACGCGAGAACCTGTCATTCCCCTAAATGAACGAAGTTCGCTTATTGAGCTTGTGTGACATTGTGCGATCTTCCCTAACATGTCAAACTCCAATTTCAATGTTAGTATAAACTACAGAACAGAATTTCTGCTTATACCAATAATACAATGTATATTATAAAGCCAAATTAATTTTCTTGTTTATTTCAGGGCATGATGGGTATCATTGGTTTAGAAACAGCTGGTACGTTACTACGATGGCAATTTTTTGATCATGCTGGTCATTTAGCCGGAATCCTTGCTGGATGGTAAGACTTTGAAATAAATTAGAATAAAGAATTTTTTTTACCCAGATTTCCCTGTTTTGAAACTTTGTGTATGAATATTCATGAGATATATTTTACACTGAAGGGAATAAGCACTCAGGAATCATGAATATTCATTGTGCAACCATGAATAAATTATTTCTGCTGACTCCCATGATGCAATGGCCCACAGCAAAGATACCCTATAAAAGCACAGTATCAACTTGATATTTCTATGAAATCACAAAGTAGGTGATATAAAATCATGAAATGACTCGCCAGAACCCATAGTTTATGAAAATGTCTCTGTTTCCTGGAGTTGTGTCCCCCTTAATGATCTTAAATGAAATGAAAATATTGTTCACAATAAGGAGACTGAAACTTATTTGACTTTTTGTGTTGTTCATTTTCAGGTATTATGTCAAATATGGATATGCACAGATATGGGGCAGTAGAGAACCTCTAATGAGATTTTGGCACAGTATACGTGGACCACCAAAGGAAACATGATAAAAACGGACTTTATAAAGAAGATTTCCTACTGTAGCTCAGGGTTTCATGACTCTCCTGGCAGTCATTTTTGACAGAAATGTGAGGTTGGACAGATAAACTGGATTACGGAGTGTAGTTTCTGCCGTGACTTGAATGGAATTCAAAATGTTTTAATAACGGCGATCCCATGTGTGATTCTTAATGTTACTGAAGTAAAGGTTAAACTCTGTTTGAGTTTCAGCGTGACCATTAGTAACAGCCCTGTTCACACTTGGATACCAACCTCAGAGTTTACCCATGTCTCAAGTAGGAGAGGAGAATTTGGAATGGCGATCTCAGCAACCATTCGTAACACTAGCCTTGTTCACACTGGTCACATCCAACCTCAGAATTTTCACAAGTCTCATCGAGGACAGGAGCATTTTTAATAGAAATCTCCACCATTAGTAACATTAGCCCTGTTCACACTGAGAACATCCAACCTCAGAATTCCCCCAAATCTCATTAACGACAGGATCGTTTTGACAGGAAACCTCAACCAGTAACTCTAGTCTTGTTCATGCTTACATAATCAACTTTAGATTTTCTCAGATCATTTCTCATCAATGACAGGAGAATTTTGAATAGCAGTCAAGAACTGTAGTCTTGTTCACACTTTCACTTTCAACATATTCTAATGATATAGTTTATTTTGTTTATTAAGTTTTTTTGACACAAGCGTAATATGACCACCAGCCATTTTAATACCACATGTACATAAAATCTTACCTCAGGTGATCAAAGCCCTGTCTAGTCTGTGACATGAAAAATACAAAATAAAGCTAGTGTGGGGACATTTGCAGCTTTAGGTATAACATTGGTAACATGTTGACAGCTAAACACCATAATTTTAGAAGCCTGAACTATTGTTGTTGAAGTTTTTGAAGGATTTTCCTGAAATGGAAGTGCTTGCAGTTACAGCTAATTCTCATTGCATAGTGTCTGTACCAACATCCATAAATGAAGTTGCATAATGTTTTTTGCTAAAGTATCATTTTTATACAAAAAAATGCAAATCATCTTGTCAGTAAGGAATACTTCTTGGAGTGCTGTCTAAAATTGTTTTGAATTGCATCAAAAATTTACAGAAAAAGCTAATTTTTGACATAATTTTGACAGGAAATATTTGCTACTGTTCAAATTAACGACCTGTAAAGTGCCTCAATGGTCAAACAATTCTTATTCATGGACAGTGTGCCCTCTGATGATAGCCAAACTTTGTTGGCATTTCTTGTGAGTCACCACATAGTAAGAGATAGGGGAACACCAAATTTTGGTGTGTCACTAGAAATTGTGTACATCATTGTGTGTCGAATTGGCTTACACATGGGTCTGCAGTGTTATGTTATGTGTTACTCAGTCATGGTTTTTTTTTTTGCTGAAAAACATCCTCAGAAAAGGGTAGATGTTTGGAGCCTGGGTGGCAAATCCTTGTCCAAAATTTATCCAAAACTTTCCCAAAGCCCTGCCTATTGCCCCTGGACTATATTCTGTCAGTATTAAGAATAATGGGGACACTTGTCATTTGCACAAATTTGGTATCTTAGGGAGTGCATCAAATCCCGAATCACCCCCCTAGCTTGAGCATAATTATATCTACTAGGGTTTACTCCGAAAGAGTTCCTACTTCAAATATTTGTCCTATATCACAAATATTGCCCCAGACTCTTGTCTAGTAATCTCCGAGATGTTGATCTGAAATATTGTACAGATACTGTTCCCAATAGTTGTAAAATAAAAAGTGAAAGTATAATGAAAACCATATTTGCAGCAATGTAAGTTTTCAACAAAAATAAATATTTGTGTTTTTGTTATTTGCTTGAAATACATGTTTTGTGTTTGAGTGGTTCTTTCCCTTTCAGGCTGAAAGATTTCTCATTCCTTGCACTCCATATGCACTGAGGTGTAAAGGAACGATCACTCAATGTCACACAAGCTCAATTTTAAAATGCACTTTGCTCATTTAGGCCTCGGACCGCTAAGTTTATGCCAAAACAGCCTATGTAGATGTTTACACTCACTGGGCAATGTGTTAATAGGGCAAATAGCCTGTGGGTTTGTTCTAGGATTATCAATCTACTAACTAATGCAAAGTTGGTAAACTCTAAGACAGTGATAACGGTTGGAAAGAGGAAAATGGCTATCAAAGGAAAAGATAGTTATGATGGCAATATTTAAAACTTTATTTGAAATATAGAGAAAATTAAGAATATCAGAAATCCGGAAAATCATGAATTTTTTTTATATTTATTCGTGCTGGTCCCTGTGACTCCTGTGATAAAATAACATTAAAGTGAAACTTGTCTGTAAGGTACACTGTGACGGGGCGCCCTCACACAGGCCAGTGAGGGTGGACCAACACAACGTATCTTACAGTAAACCTGAGATTGAAACTTTGGCCTTAACTACATCTCTGGTCCAACTAAAGTCCCTCTAGATAGTAAGTTACATTATGTCACTCCACCCTTAGTCTAGTTCCATGATGGACAGTATACACATTTACCATCTAGTCAAGGCTGTGACTCAAGGCGTTAATTGTGGTTCAAGCACATAGTGAGCAAAGCGTGAATGGCACATGTCAGTAGTAAACCATCACAACTGTCAAACGTTTTTGCCCTTTCTCATGTTTCTAGGCCTGCACTGATAAGCAAATGTCCAACCAGGACTCCACCTCCAGTCTGTTTAAACTAAAATCATGTGGGGATGCGACGACGTCATCATGTTTATATGAACGCTGTTGAGGGGAGCACAGAATTCTGTGCAAGAGTCACAGACTTGACTAGACGGTAAAAGTGTGTATACTGTCCGTCATGGAACTAGACTACTCCACCCTCACCATCCTGGTCTATCTATGAAAGGGGATGTGTGAGGGCGCCCTGTCATGGCGTTCCTTACAGACTAAATTCCCTCCAGCATCTACATATTTCAAGTACTACAAACACCTTGTTACTTGGCTGTTTCAAAGTTTATTAATCATAGCGTATATTTACAAACATAACAATTCTATTTTATTGCTGTCTTATCGTAATTTATATACTCAATATTAATTAATAGTACTTAATGTGAGATCAATAGTTCAATGTAGGATAAAAAACTAAAAAAATTTACTTTGGGGGTGAGGGTGGGGGGTTTCAGCGATTTTAGTTCTCATCCTACAAAATCAATTTTACATTTAATGGAATCTGTTTTGTACCCCTAAATACAAGTATTTCTAAAAAAATATCAAATTGAGAAATGGAAGAATTTTCACCATAGTAAATGCATGGCACTAAAATACAGTGAAGTGTCAACAAAAACTATTTTTTTCCTCACTACATACTGGTTTTGTATTCATAGCACTACATACTACTACATACTGGTTTTGTATTCATAGCACTACATACTACTACATACTGGTTTTGTATTCATAGCACTACATACGGCAACACAGATTTGAAAATGATTTGCTGTCTGAAACAGAATAATATGGGGTAGACACTAAAATGGAGTCTACATACTACATACTACAGTTTTAAATGGGGGGGGGGGGGGGGGGGGGGTTGTCTGAGGCCCAAGTATAAGAATTCAGTTTTTTATCTTACATTGAACTGTTGATCTCGCCCCTTACATGTATAAAGCTGGTAAATTTCATTAATTTATACCTTAACACTAACATTTCATGAAAGTTACACAGAAAGTTTTGAATTCATTATAAGTAAGTAATTTAGTACTGTAAAATTGCATATTTTGAAGAGTAAAATGACATTTTGTATATCACAATTTAATCTAAAGTGGTGTAGCAACTACAAAGTAGAATGAAACACCCACTTCATGAAATTAGACTCACTGTGAATATCATGGTCTAGTTTCTTGTGTGCACAACCCCAGTCTATTCACTTCTGTAGTTTGCCTAGTCTAGAGGCTATGTATGGCTTTAAGGTCTCTCTTCACCCGACCCACCTAGCTCAATGAGAAATTGTGAATCAAAAGTTGTTCATGCAAATAAGTAAGCCCACAACTGTTAGAATGATGTTACAATGTATGTAACATCCTGAGCTGACAGATGTACCATATTTGGACATTATGAGATGTATCATATTTGGACATTACATAACTGCCCCCATAAACACTAACTTATTATTGGTAAAAATTCTGTGATTACCATATTTGGACATTACATAACTGCTTCCAAATAAACACCGACTTATTATTAGGCAGAATTCTGTGGTTGATTAACAATGGCATGATGTTAATGACTGTGTGGGTGGCTTCATAGTAAGTTTGAAATTTCATCTCAGCACCTCACTGAGCTAGATGTGAGATGAGATGAGATGAGATTTGAAGTCATGGATAGCCTCTAGACTATAGGATGCCTGACTAAGTTGAAGGACTGTAGTAGTCTGGATGCTCACTTTGGGTGTACTCACAGGGAGTGTGTTCTGTTGAATTTAATTTAGCAGTTTAGCCCAAGTTCTCCCATCAAATGTTTTGTCCCTGTGTTGTGCGCCAACATGCTTATTGATGACGATGAAACATCTCCTTTACACAATACATTATTCTGGTAGTTGAGCCTTTAGTTTTCTAAAATAGACACAAACTAAAACTATTGTCACAACATGTTGATACAACAGTGATAAACTATTGAATGGATGTTGGTTAATTCTAGTCGCAGTAGGGAGGTGTCTCTGAAAACTAGTTTATTTAGAGTTCCATAAACTTGCAGTGTTGTTTTGGGACTTCCAATGTTTACACTATGTTGATCACAGGGTGATCAGAATCACACAACAGAGGAACCGCTATAACCCACTTGTGTAATCTACCACGTTGAAGCACAATAGATTAGTTTGTGTCTATCTTAGTAAAATGAAGGCTGGATTAACAGTGTTGTATGCAATTTCATAAAAACTTAATTCATCACAGTGTGTTCTACTCCATTCGGATGATTCACTCAAATCTACAATATTACAACTCAGTACTGTTTTGTTCAATATTCCTATCTCACTACTCATATGTAAGAAGGCCCTCCTTGATTTACATGATGTTCTTAGGGACGATCGTACAATGTCGCACAAGCTCAAAAAACAACATCATTCATGAGGTCAAAAACCCCTTCCCCACTCCCCTAAATGAATGTTCACAAGTGTGACATCAAAAACATTTATATATGATTTAATCTATGATGAAAACTGTAGTGGTCACACCACTGGCACTACGATAGATGTAATGTAAAAAATATGATTGTAAACAAATACTACCAGAAACTCAGCACCACATCTCACATTAGAAGTAAATTCTCATCAACTTATCAACAGTAGTAAATACAAAAGCTGTTATCATTGAAGGAGTGAAAATTTCCACCGAAATTTGGTTAGAAGTGTGAAAATGAAGTTCAGCATTCGCATTTACACCATACCCCCTCCCCTAAACAAACAAAGTTCGCTTATTGAGCTTGTGTGACATTGTGCACCCCTTACCATTTGTTCTTTGTTCAATTTATATTTTCACACGTTAATCCACATTTAAATTGAACAATTACACAAACAGTGGAAGTGAAATAAGCCAAGTAATACAGCCCTATTTTACATGAGATTTCAGAAGTGCATACTTGCCATACATGTACCATTATATTAGCATCGACTACACACTGTCAATATGAATGGAGTACATGTCTACTGAGTCATATCTAATTTATACACAAATTGAGCTTTAAGTTTACTTCTAAAAGTAACGAGAGAGAGAGAGAGAAAGAGAAACACACACATTAGAGGGATGAGAGACTTACAGAAACATTAGAGAGAAACAGAGACAGAAGCATTAGAGAGACAGACAGACAAACAGACAGACAGACAGAGAAATGACAACAGGATTGTTGCTACATGTACTCTTCATTACTATTTCACCATTAGTGTCTATATACATGATGTGATTTGCCAACAGGATTGTGTGCATGTATAATCAGTAAGGTATGCCATGACGGGGAGCCCTCACACATTGGTCAACCCTCGAGAGAGGAGGCTGAAACAACACGATGTATCTTACAGTTTAGTGCATGTATGGATAAAAGTTTAGTTCCTGAGATACAAATTTGGCAAAAAGTTACTATTTCCGTGACTGCGAAATTTAGCTGTACAGCTCATCGATGGGCAAGACTATGTGTTGAAAATGAGGTACATCAATAGATAAAACTCATCTCCCTTTCTCGTCACACTTGAATCTATTGAAAATGTCTCTTTGAACACCTCAGGGACCAAGGCTGGGGTTAGAAATTATCCCTTTCCTCATTGGTCAAATCTATATGCTATCTCTCTAATAATTGGTCAAGTCTGTACAATATGATGACATGCCTTTACTGATTGGTCAATTTTATATGCTATCTCTCTAATGATTGGTCAAATCTGTATATGATCAGATGAAATGCCTTTACTGATTGGTCAAATCTGTTTCCTATCTCTAATGATTGGTCAAATCTGTATATGATGAAATGCCTTTACTGATTCGTCAAATCTGTATAAAATACTAGTAATACTATTACTAGTAATAATATTTGTAAAGTCGATGAAAGTACAAGAACTGTAGCTAATAACTTTAAATTCAGCATACATAGTTTGTTTATTACCATGCACTGCACTGCATTTAAGTTTTCTCACCATCAGTGGTTGTTCATCTCTAAACAAAAGTCCACAAAGTGTTTTTCTCTCTAAATAGTCTTGAGTGATATCAATAGTGTATTAAATTGAGAATGAACCAAACAGAGTTATAAGGTGTTCTTCATATAGCCTGGACTCAAATATTTGGCATTGTGAACATAGTCTGCCACTTGCAAATATAGTCAAATTGACAAATTCTACCAAAAATCTAGCTAAACCTCCTGCTGGGGAAACGGTGAACAGCACATGTCAGTAGTAATCCATCACATACCGACAGACAGTTGTAATTGGTTACTTTGTTCAGTTTACTACAAACTCAGCTCAACCTTCAGTTTGAAAGTAAGTCATGTGAGAACATGATAATGTCATCATGTTTATATCAAACTACTGCTGTCGGATGTAAGAACGAAATATCATGCTGAACAAACCCATTTGACGATATGGTGGAGAGAGAGAGATCATAGACAATGACATGTATAGTTACTAGACTAGTCGAAAGAATAAATATATCAGACAACAGTATCATGACATCATAAAAGAAGAATATTGTAGCTTATCAACGGTAAGTACTTTCTACAACTCAAGATAATTGTTACGATAAACCTCACATGGAAGAACAGTAGCTATAACCTCCGGCAATCTATGTGTGCATGTGTGCATGTGTGTGTGTGTGTGTGTGTGTGTGTGTGTGTGTGTGTGTGACCTTCATCAACTGTCACTGCACGTCACAATGTTTGCTGTATATGCATTCTTACATGCTACATTTATGTACAACTTCCCAGTAGATCAAGTAATAGTAAAAACTGATGTTATTTTGATGAAGAAATAATACTGGGAATATCAAAGTATTAAACCGTCCATGTTGAAGAGATAACCACTGATGACATGTCATGTAATATTGCACTACTTAGTAAGAACAAATGTGTTGTTGCCACTTGACTGCCTTTACTGGAGTATCTGGTAAATTAATTACAATGATTTGGTGAAATTTCAAGGCAAGAAAAAGGTTAGTTACAACCTTTATCATGCATTAGTTCATGTATCCATGGTAACACTAACAGCTACATTACAACAAAAATGGTATAATCGCTCTTCTTTTTGGTGGATATAACTCCCTGCCGCCGATTCCATCAAAATATTCCTTGTAGTCGCCGTGGTACTTGAGAGCTCTTATCGACACAGTTATAGTCGTAGCAACGAGGAAAAACAACACAGGTAACGTTTTCGTTGCGATATAAAATCCACACCAGCTGAGTATTTCGAAAAAATAGTGAGGACACGACACATATTCAAAAATACCACCACGAGGCAAAGCCCGATGTTGTTCAGTCCAGTCGTCGGATTTATGATTCTGGTGACACTCTCGCAACCTCCGTAGTTGGAAATGAGTTATTCCGTTGCCGACTTCGCCACATGCAAAAATTATTGCTCCAATGGTCAGATTCTGAATGTCTAGAGCTCTGTCACTGCTGTAAGGACGCATAGACATTCCGATGAAAAGTGCGAAAGAGCCATAGTAAATAAATCCTCCAACAATTTCACGTATTGGCATTCCACGTCGATAAATATGAATGAAGAGAACTTCAAAAATCCGTCTGGTAAAATGGCCACAGAAGAACAGCGATAAAATAGTGAATCCAAAACCAGTGTCGTTCAAGTTTGTCCGGTCGAAAGGATTACGAAAGTTTTGTTGGAATGGCATTCCGATAACGGGAACCTCAAGATCGTGGATGCCACTTATGAAAAACCCGATGCCATATCCTATTATAGCGGCGATGTACATCGGCACGATGCCGATTATTGGATCGTAACCCATCACTCGGTTCCTGCGGTCCGCCATGTTTAAAATGTCTGTCGCAATGTCGGTAGAGGGCGTCTGCCATCGACGGTTTTCGAGCTGGCTCATGATCGGAATGTGTGATTTAGGGCACATAGAAGTTACAAAGTATCGTTTACTTTACTTTCTTATTTTAGATTATTTGATTTTAATTGAATTAATCGTATTTGTAAACTTATCAACATGTAGGTAGACAAGATTAGTAAGTAAAATTGGGATGTTGACCTGGTTTCGGAGGTCAAACTAAGGCTACGGTCAGAATCTATAGCGGGGTGGGGGGACACGAAAAAACCCAGGGTGCGGGGGGGGGGGTGCATGAAAATTCTGATGGTCTGAAAGGGGTACTATGAAATATTTTGTTCATCAGTTGACTGCAAATTAAACCTCAGGGGCGGTCGTTTACCGAGTACATTTGAACATTTCATGTGGCTTCGACGCAATGTATTGAGGTGGGTGGCAGCCATGCGAATGTGTGTGGATGCCTTATTCTATCTTTTTGCCAAATTTGTATCTCAGGAACTAAACTCTTATCCATACATGCACTAAACTGTAAGATACATCGTGTTGTTTCAGCCTCCTCTCTCGAGGGTTGACCGATATGTGAGGGCTCCCCGTCACAGCGTACCTTATAGATTATACATGCACACAATCCTGTTGGCAAATCACATCATGTATATAGACACTCATGCATGGTGAAATAGTAATGCAGATTACATGTAGCAACAAACCTGTTGTCATTTCTCTGTCTGTCTGTCTGTCTGTCTGTCTGTCTGTCTGTCTGTCTGTCTGTCTGTCTGTCTGTCTGTCTGTCTGTCTGTCTGTTTGTCTGTCTGTCTCTCTAGTAATGCTTCTCTCTGTCTCTACTTCTCTCTAATGTTTCTGTAAGTCCCTCTAATGTCTCTCTCTCCCCCTCTCTCTCACTCTCTCCCCCTCTCTCTCTCCGGCCCCCTCCCCCTCTCTCTGGGTGGCAGCCATGCGAATGTGTGTGGATGCCTTATTTCTCTCTCTCTCTCTCTCTCTCTCTCTCTCTCTCTCTCTCTCTCTCTCTCTCTCTCTCTCTCTCTCTCTCTCTCTCTCTCTCTCTTTCACTTCTGAGTATGGGGAACAACGTTAACCCTGGGTCAATTGACTTTACATTTTTACCTATAAAAATAAAAATAAGACTGCGTTGAATATAAAAGTGGATAATCGTCATTGTTTGTTTGTTTGTTCGTTCGTTCGTTTGTTTGTTTGTGTTTGTTGTTGTTGTTGTTGTTGTTGTTGTTGTTGTTGTTGTTGCTGCTGCTGCTGCTGTTCTTGGTTGAAGAATAGTATGAGAGTGAGAAATTGTACTCACTTCTGTTTTATTTTCGTACGTCCATCACACAATATGATTATCAAAGCAGCGTATCAAAACATTATGTATTCTAGACACACACACAGAGATATTGTATTATTACGTTATTTGGTTCCATTATTAGTGTAACTGTCATACTAACCATATTGTAACATTCGTCTTTGTTGAAGGCTTGATATTGTTAACACAGTCACATCGTATGACTCACCATGGCAGGTATACGTGATGTAAATGATAAGTAACAAAACTCTGAAGTCGTAGACAGTTTTATCATGAAACTACAAGATATGTATAACGTTGAAATGCTACATGTAGCAAAGGCCCTACTTATGACTGATTTTAATACCCGCAAATGCTTAACGAGTCCTAATTTCGCGAGAAAGTGGGAAACTTGAGAGGAGGGAAGGGGGGTACTCATTGTAAATGATGATATATGGACGTGCCGCCCCGGGGAAGGGGTATGCGTGTTTTGGGTGTTGGTCTAAAAAAAAGGGGGTATGGATTTGGGGAGGTTGTTCTTAAAGGGGGTCATGTTAAATTTGTATTAATCTGGGCTTCCATTACAAAATTACAAATTGGTGTAAAATGATTAGGTCTTGGATTTATCACCTGGGTGGTTTAGTGCGTCCTCTCCCAACCTTAAACGATTACCAAGTACATTTGTAGTTGCCTTTAATTTCAGGATTATTAAATCCAAAATTCAAGCTTGAAGGAAGTGGAGAGGCGAAACCCATCCCTGAGATTTGCCATGTTTTCATATTTATAGGGAAAACGCACACAAGAGGAGCAAAGTTCAAAGAGTTCACATGTGATGTACAGTATTTAAAATATCATTTATTTATATAATATTAATCGACTTGTCAGGAATGTTCAAAAAGGTAATGCAACATTTATTTTTATGATGACATATCTATGTGGGTATAAAGTATTTGCAACTGTTATAATTATGTGCATTAAATAGAAATATGAAGATGTTTATTAATAAACGTTGTCGAAAAAAAATTGATCGATGGCAACCCTAAGGTGATATCACCATAAAACATGAAAACGAGATGAACTTTGACACGCATGCAGAGCATATGGAAAATAGACTAGTTGAAAATTGATGAGAGTATTTAAATTTGAGAGTTCTCGAAAGAATTGTTCAAATTCAGAATCTATATGCATAAGTGTCAAGAGGGCACCGTTCACCACGCAACACATATTTCCTATGCATGAACCCAACAATTCAGAAACTCCGTTTGCATGGAAAGAAGATGGAAGGCCAAGAGTGCTAGAGGGCACTGTTTCCCCAACAAAACACACCACTCATGACCGTACTTTATGTCTGCCATGTAAATAATAGGTATAGATTTACTCTTTGCAGTACATGGACTTGTGAACCTACCTAATGTTTAGGTAAACTAGTCCAAGTGATTTAATATACATAAAGCATGTTGGGATATATATGAAAAAATAGCAGTTGAAAATTAATATCCAAAATCTGTGCATCTAATTAGACACAGTAATAACATTCATCCAGAGAACACCTGTTGATTTTAATATAATATAACTCAAATAACGCGAACTGTATGGCAATTATTGTGTTTGGACTACACGCACTCTCTGTCGGCTGTTTCTGCCTTGTGGCTAATAAAACAGAACTGTCACTCCAAATAAGTGGACATATATATACGTCATGACGTATATATTTTATGAGCCCACAGGGAAATCCGATCGCATTAACTTGCAAATGAGAGTGCAAGTCGGTCGGTGAAAGTGCTGCTGTCGGCTAGTACACCTTTGGATGAACGAAGTTGCTGTATTTAGCTTGGCTGATCAGCGTTGCTGGTACGTCGGCTGTTATAAGTCTCTTGTACTATACGTACACACTTCGATACGACCTGACAACAAAGGGACAGGTTTGAAAAATGCCAACTGATGATGTCTGTTGTCAATGGTTCAACTTAACGGCTACATATTTGGTACGTACTTCCGTTTTTTCTGTCATAAATTAACTAGCCAAAAACGTGGAACAGTTTATGTATATTTTAGCCTCTTTATACAAGCCTCCCAGACAAATTCATGTTTACCAAATCAAACCAACAGGTTTCGCCTGGCGGTTGTGTTTCCTGGAATCATATTTGTGATCGTGTAATTTTATGTCATATGGACATTTTCCCAAGTCTCTCAGCATTTTGTGAAACCTATCAAGATAATGGAGATATCCAGCTGATTGCGAGAAAAAACAAATCTGTTAGAGAAATAAAGATAGTAATTTTACAGTTGTCTGACGTTCCCTACGATGGATATATTCTAGTGTCCCTTCCCTTCGATAGAAATTTGGCACTAACTCAAAGGTACACTTAGGGTAAACATGCTATTTACATATCTTCACGCTTTCTCAGCCATAGGTTTATAACACATGGTTCTATGCTTTGTGATTACGTGTGTAAAATCACATAATTATGTGCTATTGGTGAATTTATCGTGCAGTAAATAAAACTAAACTCTTCAGATAATTTGTAAAAAAAACTTGTGTATTTTAGCTCTCTATTGAGAAAAACAAGATCATTTTCAGTTTTAGTTTTTGTGAAAGTGTAATGCTGATTACAAAAATGGCATTTGTTTACTAAGTTTTTCATGGAGGCTTAAACAATTCGTTTAGCTTGAAGTGACACAAGCTGAATTTACAATTTGCCCTCACTCAAGTGAATATTTTACATAAAATCTAAATGAAATCCTTCTTCATATATACTTCAGTTGGATGCCCACCTTCTATAACATTGCGATTCTCTTCTGGCATTGTTAGAACAGTCGACTGCATAGTAGGGCTTTCCGTGTCATTTTTCATACGTATGAAAAATTACGTCATCGGCTAATATAAGCTATATTTTTTTTTACAAGTTTTGACTCTTGTAAGTGATGGTTACATAAAATTATGTGCTTCAGAACGTAGAAAGCTAAGATTGCATTTTGAAGATCTTTGAGTATGCAGCAAAATTTTACCCTCAAAATGTTACGGTATAAACTCGGTTTGTGCCCCTTTAAAAAGTTGGGCATTATTCGTGTTATTGATGTTATAAAGCATAACAACTACGGGAACACAACCACAACCTAAAGTTGACCATTTTCTACCCTGGGCAACTCTGTTATTTCTTCATTGAATTGAACCATCATCAAAAGTTGCAAAAACCGCAAACACTCACAACACCTAAAGCTTGTATGTAGCCTATCTACTTCTGAAACTGGCTAAATCATGTTCTGTTTGTCTTCATTAAAAGTAAGTGTTCTCGAAGACTATAAAGGCTACAATAAATGTATATATTTACGAATTAAAGATCTCTTTATCGCCTTTTAATGCCTATTTAATTAATCATGACACCATAAAACTACTCCCGTACATTTTTGAATGTGTTTCTATCATTCTCGTATTTCTCCCACATGAGGAGAAGTTTGCGATTACATCAACATTATTATATATTATCGCTCGCAAAAGACCGTTTGATAGAGGCATATTTTTTACACCTGGACTGTACTTTTAGGGTTGGCCAACCAATTTGTCCTAATAAATCTTGGCGTTTGTTGAAATTTTAGGACTGATTCCACGTACTAAGGGAATAAATTACGATAAAAGAATTAATATTCAGGTTTTCATTTCAGTCTCCAAAATGTAAAACTGTCATAAAAAAGGCGAAACCATTTATGTAGATTTCTAGATGTTACTCAAAGTAAAATCAAAGAAATGCGACTCTGGTAATGGAACCTTTGGTCGGCTAGATTACACAAGTGGGAGATGGTGGTTCTTCTGATGTGCGAATCTAATTATTACTCTGTGATCAAGATAGTATAAACGTTAAGAAGTATTAAAACAGTACTACACTGCAAGTTCATTTAACTCTGTCAATAAAAACTCTGCGATGCCTCCCTACTTAGACTATAATTAAACATCCATTCAATAGCTTATCGCTGTTGTATCAACATGTTGCGACAATAGTTTTTAGTTTGTATCCATCTTAGTAAACCAAAGGCTCAATTACCAGAGATACAACAAATCACCCCCTTCAGCCTTTACATATAAACTCCATATACAGAAACGAACGAAATCAGATTCAACTATTTGCTAGCATTCCTTCAAGTTTTATAGGTCGCAATAACTTAGGGCTTTGAAGCATTTTCTTTACCGGAGAAAAATCGCGAGACAATTTTGTCGAATCACAAGGCTAGGAAATATCAAACCATGTTCTCGCGAGTGGACCAGTTCCTCTTGAGAGGAGAGTCAACGAACAAGACTGAACCGTACTTAGCTAATTACCTGAGGAATTGCATAAAGATTTGCCAATTAAAAGAGTCTGTCAGAACATAGCATTCTCATATATTTACAAATTTCAAGTCAATATTTAAATGTTAATTATGAGATATCTTTATAATATTGTAATAATGAACAGTGTGGCTGAGACATGTCAATAAAATATTAATAAGAACAAATAAAAGCAACAACAACAACAACAACAACAACAACAACAACAACAACAAGAGACAAATGAACAAACAAAAACCCTTTTCATCTTGAAACGTCAGACCACACTCTCAAGTGTTAATTTCAGTTTCTTTGTATCTAGTAGTCGATTGAGCTTTCCATTAAATTTTGACAGATGTTGCGGTTTTAAAGTCTGTCTCTTGATTTTAATATATATCTACATCAAACCTTTTTAATAGACCATTTAACAGACTATAGCAATAATTTTCAATGTCATCAAAGTGTTGGTAATCGGAAAAGAGAAAATACGTCTCAGTTGCATCCTGCCCACTTCACCATTTAAGTGGAGTGAAAACTATTAATCCTGCTTTCAATGTTCGAACATTGATGTTGATAGATTTCCTGATAATAGTGACTGTATTATTGAATGCCTTTAAATGAAACGTCCTTCAGAAATTTTCAACGTAGAAAAATCACAAACATTTGAAATTGAATGGGGTAATAATGGCTGAACGTTACATTTATTTGTCTCATAATGCATACTTCGCCGATTAGCTCGACATCGTTATTTGGTTTCACATGTACTCCCGAAGTTGTTGAGGTGTGGCATACTGGTTTGAACAACAGGAAGAACGGTGGACTGTGTCATGTATGTTGAACATAGTTTCTATTACAAAGTACTCTGTTCTATTACAAGTCTGTCTGTCTGTCTGTCTGTCTGTCTGTCTGTCTGTCTGCCTGTCTGTCTGCCTGCCCGTCCGTCCGCCCGCCCGTCGTCCTCTCTCTCTCTCTCTCTCTCTCTCTCTCTCTCTCTCTCTCTCTCTCTCTCTCTCTCTCTCTCTCTCTCTCTCTCTCTCTCTCTCTCTCTCTCTCTCTCTCTCTCTCTCTCTCTCTCTGAGCTGCCAAGTAAGCATATCCAGGAAACGTTCGATGGCTATATATTTAATATACTTGCAAAGACAACATTTCAAGCTCACCTCTACCTTTAACAATTTCATCCTACTTTTTGTAGCCGATACCCCATTATCAATCGACCATAACATGTAGCCGCCATATCCTGGCGATTAGCCTTATCATTTGTTGTACATAAAATACAAAAATATTCACCCTAAAAACATGTCTACATACGCAAGAAAAAGGAAAATCACGAGTCAATTTTCCTCAATCTCAATAAAAATCGAAATTTATTGAGCGGCATGGTATGTGTGAAGGCAAAGGGAATCCATAAAGGAAACTTGCCATTACTTTATAGCTCTTTTACAACACCTATTCCTTTTATTGAGTCTGTGTTTGAACCACGAGGAAAATCAAAATGGGTTGTAAACGACGCTTATCAAACCATTAACGACCATGGCCAGTAAATCTGCTAAGTAAACGGGGTTTTACTTACGGTTGCGTCATTTTCTCAGAGCTGTTAAAAGGTCGTAACGCTTGTAATCCAAACAAGACATGCCACCATAAACAACTTATACTTTTGAAACATAAAAAACCAACATAATTTGCTGTAAAGTTGTAACTTGAATGCTAATGACGTCATTAAAATATACCCAAAGTAGGTGAATGATATAGATCATTTACATTTTGTGTTCGATACATTCGTCCTTACTTTTACTACTTGCACCTTTTGTAGCTATGGAAGCTCCAATATTGATCAGATTGTGATGGCACGTTTTTTGGTTTGTATTGGGTGATTTGTAACTGTTCTGTTTGTTTTGAGGATTGTTATTTATTGTTGAAATATTAATCATATTGTCATGAATTTGTAATTACTGTGTTTGGGTTCTGACATGACACTGTTTGTAGATGTCGCCAAATACCTAGTTAGAGAAATGAATATCTTTTATTGCAATAGCTCACATGGGTGTCAAGACAATAGGTACACTAATATCGTATGTCTAGAGATGTCATTCAAGTTAAAGTTTAGTGTTTTTTGTTTCATTTCCACGACGCTCATAATTATGCAGGACATATTGTTATCTTAGGAAGCTCGTCTCATATGCGTGAAATTATTGTGATTTAATTATTGTAACGACCACAGCGTCGCAAATTCAGGACTTGGCTTTTGACCGTTGAGCTTTGAGCTGAGTCGACGCCTGGCCCTGGCCTTGGAGTGAGGCTGTCAGGGCGAACTCAGGACTTTGATAAACAAAAGTCTATGGTTCCAGTTACACAACATACATCGTCTCGTATGTCATTTTACTACAAGTCTTGCCGATCATAAAGATTTGATAATATCATGACGGATGAATAATTTGTATAGTTTACTTTTCTGTATATTTTATTACTATTTAGTGTATGAAACTACGTCACCATAATTCTCTTACGAAAGATAATAAAATGTTTAATATCTTCATTCTCGCAAGCCAGGGCACACACTTCTGGTGACGCAAAAGATACGTTTTTGACGGTGCCGTAAAGCGACCTGTTGTTTACGACGCGTGTACGTTTACGGTGATGTTGTTTTCGACGACGACAACGACGACGATGATGATGTATCTTTTACTTCAACTTGTGTCATACCAGATGATACTTAACATGTGTCAATGTTAATATTAATTTTTGTCGAACCGGACGGTAAGGTTTAGTAAACATACGTTTTAATGCTGTATACTTTGTATACTGTTTTGTGCCATGCTATTAAAGTCAAAAGGGCGGTCTACACATAACTCAGTCTGATTGAAATATGATGTAGTGAAAGCGGCTAGACGCCTTTATTTACCTCTATATTTCCATCGTTTTGTGTCGTTTGTTTTGTTCCGAGTGATTACCGCCTTCCTGCATCTGAACCTGTGCAATAGACAATCCCATTCAATGTCGACAATATTGTAAGGTTTCCACAACCAATCAGCACGCTTCAATTTCTCCAGTGTGTGCAGCTGCCAACGTAACGTTCATCCTGATTGGATCATCGAAAGCGCGAGATTCAAACTAAAAGTTACACTTCTGTCAACTTTCCGATTTTATCAAAATTGCACGTATATCATATATGAAGTATATATATACGTATGCATAAAATAGGTATATGTAAATATCACCTATGCGCAAGTATACCTATATTTGAGTACATATTATACTCGTATATATGAAATTTTACATAGTTTTGCTATTCAAATGAGCTGAATAAACTTTCCTTCATTTGGTGGGTTAATATAGACCACAGGAATGTATTTCTTTCTTTGGATATCAAAATAATGGACAAATCATAAGAAAATGGTGTTCATCTTCGATTTCGTTTTTCTCGTACAACAAATTACAAATGGTATGTCTTTCTAGCAGCTTTTGGAAATGGAATGTTACAATTTTATTTGACTACTGTTTGTGAGAGTTTTTAGAAGAAAGGGGTGACTCGGTGATTTACTTCTTTCACGTGGATAATATATGGATATACGTTCGAGGCTTGTCCTTGCCAGAGGACAATTTGATGTAACAACTCGGTTTAGAATGGTTATTATCAGGTGTTATGACATCCGTGAAAGTAGGGAAATTACACTGAGTTGAAATATGTCTCTTAGTAGTTTTCAAGGTTGTCTGCATCTACAAGGTTATCTACGGTGTAGCACGCACATTACATATAGGATGGGTATTTTGTCATATTGCATGATTTTTTCATAGCAGTGTTAATAGTGGTGGTACTGGTGCTGGTGGTGGAGGTGGTAGTAGTAGTAGTGGTCATGGTGGTGTTATGGTAGTGGAAATGATGGTTGTGGGTGGTACTAGTGATGTTGTGGTTACATCGGTGGTGTGGTGGATGGTGTAGTTGGTGGGAGCTGGGCAGGACAATTAGAAGTAGTGATTGAAGTGGCAAGGTTAAACATGTATTCGTCATAGAAATACATCAGCATTATGATAAATGAATGTGTTCCATTTCGTTAATTAACATCATGTTCGAGTTAATCATACATCATACATTGTTTCATTATTTTTTTTAGAAACTAGTTAATCTCCTACAGTCTCCTAGCTAAACATTTCAATTACAGTGGCCATATGGATGAGGATTCGGTATGTATTTTGGATACAATTTTATCATGGCTCTCTACTTGAAAAATCAAAAGATTTTTACACATTTTTTAATCTTTTGTAATGTATAAAGTTACAAGCAAGGACTTGGCATATGTTGTTTCACATTGATTTTTCAAGTAGAGAGTCATGATAAAATTGTATCCAAAATCCAAAATACATACCCATTCCTCATATGGCCACTTTAAACTCATGGATAATATCACCAAAGGCAACGCACAGATAACCGTGTTGAACAAAAAACTCTCTAAACTTTTCCAATCCAGGCAATATATAAACAACACAGAGCTCATCTATCAAACCTTTGCAAAATCAAACACAACCTAGTTACAAAACTACGCACCTAGAACCAAAATTACACCAAACAAATCACATCACATCACATCACATCACGTGACATGTACATCACATCACATCACATCACATCACATAACATAACACAACACAACATTGCATATCTAAATACAAAAAAGTTTGACAAGACAGTAAAGGCAGAAAAAATTCTGTGAGTTTACAGGATATTATACCATGCACGGGCCAAGTTGAACTATAAAATAATATGGAATATATACTCTGGTTGTTCACATCACGACCACGCGCGTCTCTGTCACGGTTTTTCTATGTTCGAAATATGAGTCGAAACGTTGAAAATTGCCATTACTTTTGATATTACTGGCGTTGTTATAATTATGTTATTCTCCGATATTTTTCTTCATTTAACTGGAAAATACTTGAGGGTTGTCAGTACTCGTCTAGCGACTTGTAGTGACAAAGGCCCCTTAGGTCACTCCCATTTTCCTTGGCTGAACAAAGGCAAATATTGGGGAATAACATCTACTTATTTAGAAATAAGTGACACGAAGACCATAGCATTATGCCTTCAAGTAATCACTTGCCTTATCTATGTATGCTTAAAGACATACACACGTACTTCATCATCTTTTAGTTCAATCAGCTACAATATAAATGAGTCATTTGGGATATTAAATCCATACACTAGTTACTCAACATGAATGCAACACATAGTACATTAACTATTATTTATGTAATACACAGTCGCCGAGTCTGTGGGGTAGTTACTCAGGTGTTTATATTGTATTCACCGACCGCTGAGATATTGCAAATCATTGTCGCATTTCTAACATTAAGTTCGTGCAATTATGTTACTAGATACTGTATCTACGGTCTACCCAACCGAGACATCTCCAGGGTTTGCTATATTTAGAATAGTTTCATACAGTCTCATGGTTTCAAAAAAATGACTGCCCGGGGGATAGTTTAATGTATCAATTCATCATTCCTTTGTCGATTAATTTTAACTCAGGGACTTCTCATCCGTGATGCATTGACTTTCAAAAAACGAGCAATTGAACGAGTCAAGTTATTCTACCTCACGTAGATTCATCTTATTTGGAAATTCATGACATCAAAAATGATTTATGATTCCATTTCTAAAATTACCAATTAGGTCTCTATTATCCAAACTGAATATAAAAATCTTCCATTTCATTATGGAAGACATGGTCTGACATTGTGTACATATTCCATTACAGAAATAAATGTTACAATATGAAAGCAATCTCTGCTGCAGGTACTATTTTATCACTCGATTATCTTGTCTTTGGTAGTTTAGATAGAAACTTGTAATATCAAACACAATTTATGGTTCAATCTGTAAGATCAATTTATTGCTGAATCTTGTAAGATCGCATGTTAAGATGTTCGAGACTTTTATTATCATAACCTTGCAAACCTTTTATTCGGCTTAATGAAGAAGATATCTCGTGTAATAGCAGTTCTCTCAATCATACGGCTGAACGATTTCAGTCTCAAACGCAGTGAACATTGACGTCTCTATGCATTGCAGCACAGACAAGGAAAGGTGAATACAGCCAATCTCATCTAACCTCGCCAGAACAGTGTGCGTCACAAATGCATTTTTTGATCTTGGTTCATAAAGCATTTATAGATAAGGACAACGCCATTCAGACACTTCCATTTCGTTACAAATGAAGAGTAGTTGAAAATACAATAAATGTGATACATTGTTTTTTATCCGCCCCACTGCAGTAGATAAAGTATAATATGTATACGTTTCCCCATACTCCAGTGACTCATGGTAACAATGTTACAATTACGTGTGTTTTGTTTTCATTTATAAAGAGTCAGTATGTCTGATGTGTTGTCCTTACCGACCAACATTCTATGAACCAAGATAAACATATTTATGAAACAAATTGTTCGTCGAGGCAAATTGAAATTGGTTGTAAGCTCATATTGGTATTTCCGAAAATAATCATACAATCTATCTTTCTTCACTACGATTACAACAAACAAGTCACCGTGCATATTCTGACGATTAGGGTTGTCGATACAATGTCCGTGATATAATGAAATCTTAAAGTATGATGTAAGTATATATGCTAGGTTAATTACCACGGGTTTCTTTGCCATTACAAAAATTACCGCTGCTTTCGAGAACCATGGATGACATTACTGAGATGGGAAAAGAGACGTGCTTATTAAAATGTCGCTAATATTATATATATACCGTCCATCCGTTCGTTCCTTTGTTCGTTCATTCCCTTCCTTCCTTCCTTCCTGCCTTCATTCATTCATTCATCATTCGTTCGTTCGTTTGTACGTTCCTGAATGCATGCATGCATACATACATGCGGCCGTCTGTCTGTCTGTCTGCCTGTCTGTCTGTCTGTCTGTCCATCCGTCCATCCATCCGTCCATCCATCCAACTATCCATCCATCCATCCAGCCATCCACACACCCACCCACAAACCCATACACCCGCCCGCCTGTCTGTCTGTCTGTCTGTCTGTCTGTCTGTCTGTCGTCCGTCCGTCCGTCCGTCCGTCCGCCCGCCCGCCCGCCCGTCCGTCCGTCTGTCTGTCTGTCCTTCCATTCATCCATTTATTCGACAGTGCTAAGCCCTAGACGAAAAAAAGAAAGCATAGTCAAAATTTCGGCTTTTACAAGAGTAACGGTGGATAAGAGCGATTGATGTTGCTTTTTACATCAGAGGGTCTGTGACTGATTGCATTTGAATTCTATCGATTCTGGTTATCATGTTTTTGTTCCCCTGGGAGTTGATCGAGCCATCCTAGTGTTGGATGAGACACTTTTTCGCCAACCCGAAAGACCATGCAGAGCGAGAAAATGAAAAATCCCCCAGGCTTCAACTGAGTGATTACATGAAATAGCTCACATTGAGTAATCAGCTGTAAGATTGTATGCTCGGACATATTTGTTAGGTTTCATACATCAAGACAATAACGATAAGTTTGTCAGCAAGAAATTTCCAAGTCTACTTTTTCCTATTCCTGTACAACGTGAAGAGAATGTGACACTAGAATATCGTCACCATAGTTACACGATATTATGATAGATGTAGATAGCAGTATTACCTTTGACAATAAAATGTAGTAACAAACGTATCAATCTTTCTGATCTAAATTAAATCGGCGGTTGATCGTAGATATGCACACACAAATTCAATTGTGGTCAGACAATACAAGACAATGATCTTGCTAGCACTACCTAGCCTAGCCTCACTCTCAGGAAATACTGATAAATTTCTGATCCGATTAAAGTACAGTATTTGTAAGGCATAATCTTGGCTCTAGAGGGAACGAAACGCCTGAACATTTTGTTAAGGCATCGGATTCTCTTTCAAGTATATTATCGCTCAGCGAACATAGTTTTCCACTATACACAACCTTTGATCACACGAAAAGATAAATGCTTAATTCATCTCCATCTGCGTTGATGCAATTTCGATTTAGAATCAATTTGATGGAATGGACTAAAAATTAACTCGGAAAGGTTACATTAGAGTATGGAAAATTCAAATTTCCAATCCTTTTATAACTTTTAAACACATGATTGCACTCGAAGAATTGCAATGTCTCGGGAAGCCTCTTACCGGTGACAAACCACTCAAGTGGTTTTCAAAAGTCAGTTAATGTCTATTTTGCTGGTGGAATAATAATGAAACAGCATTATGTCATTTTTGAATGCAATTTTTACATGAATGCGCTGGTTACACGCATATGATTGGAAGAACTAAAGATGCACTGGTGCCTACTGGCTGTGAGGTCATGTCAATGTGGTGTATTCAATAGTATGGTGACAAATACGGTTATTCAACATGTTCAATCTCTCACCATAGTTACAACTTGTGCCGTTATCTTCTTGATATCTGAAACCTAAAGATACGTTCTTGCTTACAAATGTCTAGTTATACAACTTGGTTCGAAACTGAAATTTCTGGTAATTCAAGACTGGGGTTCGAACATTAAAATATGGACTTCTCCTCAGTTCTCCTGCCCAGACGTGTTGAAAGTATGTAATTCGTCAGCGAATAACATCAAATTCTACATCGAAGTGTTCATATCGAAATACATAGTAACTAGACCCCAAAATTTTGGGCTTCATTTTCAGTGTTGCTATAGTATGTTGGATATTTCATCGATTACATATGTCGCACAGGATACTAAAAATGTAATGGGAATGTAATTTGAAGTGAGGGAATTATTCACCTGAAAATGTCATTTTCTAAAAGCACGTCTTCATTAGTATCCTAAATATGGTTTTGAGTATGCCATTTAACTGTATTGTGAGCTTCTCTTCCATAACGCACACGATGAATGGACTTGGTCAATGCAAAAACTAGTCAGATTAATCGAGTTGTATGTATTACAATGTTTACTAAGATTTGTGTGAACTAGCTAGCTGAGAGATCTCAATTTAGCAGACTTGTCATCAACCCCATCATCATCATCATCACCACCACCACCACCACCACCACCACCACGACGGTGGTGGTGGTGGTGATGATGATGATGATCATCATCATCACCACCACCGTCGTCGTCGTCGTCGTCGCCGCCACCACCACCACCACCACCACCACCACCACCGCCGCCGTCGTCGTCGTCGTCATCATCATCATCATCATCATCATCATCATCATCATCATCATCATCATCATCAATCATCAATCAATCATTAAACATGATGACGAAAACAGCATAACTTTTAATATATTGATTGCCGATTCTAATCTAGACAGCGTAGCCGTATTCGTCGAAGCAACTGACACTCAATACATATTTATGGGACTGTAAAAGCTCCTGTAAAAGATCTCGTGTTGGTTTTAACAATAACAGAAGTCGTAAAGTCATATTGATAAATCAGTCTGTACATATACTTTGCAGGAAATTACCTAATTAGGTAAAGGGTCAATAAAAAGTAGACAAACCATAAATCATACACCATTGATATTTTCCCCACTGTCAATGTTCCATTCAGTAACCATAATTGGTGCAATCAATATAATATTGTTTGGAAACATTACGATGAATATAACAAAACAGGCTGTACATATACTTTGCAGGGAATTACCTAATTAAGTAGAGGGTCAATAAGCAGTAGATAAACCATAAATCATTAAGATGAATATAACAAAACAGATATTTTGAAAAAAAACCTTTGTAACGTTTTCAAAGATGCTTAATGCACAGTGATTAAGCTAACTGATTTACGGATTTGAAATTGCCAATAAATGAAATATACAATATGGCGGGACCATCTGTAAGACCGGATATTGCACACAATTGAATCCATACTTAAAATCTTATGTAGAGTACCTCCTATGCTAATACAAGAAGTATTAAGCGTTTTGTATTCTATAGCAACCACTAGGGAACGACGGAACGAATGCTTCCCTTGGCAACCGTCTTCTCTAAACGATTTAAACCTGACGACCGTTTTGTGACGAACGACGTGTGTTACGTAGTTCTCAATCGTTAAATTTGTTTTATTAGGATGTGAAATATTTTGCTCTTGGAGCTAAGATTGGGAACAAGCACAGCAGGTTACACTTGAAAAGAATGAAGCATTAAGGATATGATTTTCAAGAGAAATTATTATGACAGGTAGTAATAATGTACCACCCTGTCCAATACACCATATGAGGTTTTTATTTTCTTAGTTATATATTTAGCCACTAACGAGGGAAAGATATGTCATGAAATGGTCCCAAACACTTGAGCACACACAAGGACGTGACATATCTGTAACGATAAATGGGTCATATCTCATACATTAACTTGAATCAACACCTGTATTAATCATTATCCGGTGAAAGTGTAGAAGTTGTTTGATTGAGTAAATGGGACTCAAACAACAGATGACACTGTCAGGAAAACGTGGACATTTTCTAGCCTTTTTCCACTTACACTTGTAGATAGATGTGACTGTGAGTTATAATGTAAACACTTAAATGGAACTTTCTACGAATTTATGACTCGTGGCTGTTTATAAAACAGGAAATTCGATGGGAACTTGAAGGTCGTTAAACATGGTTAATGGAGTTGATGAACTTCGCCAGGGTTAGGTGAACACTCATTTCTCAGTATTAAAATGAGATCCTCGATGGGAGCTTAAACATATTTGATGGACTTGATGAAATATGCTCAAGTTAGCTTTGTTTAATAGTAGTGTGTCGACTAAGTGAATAAATTTTTGACACTCGACACTTTAATACCAACCAAAAAATTTAAAAGTATATTATTCTCTTTGACCCCTAGTAAAGATAAAGAACAACTATGTCCCCTAGTCTTTCCTGCGTCACTACCTAGCCGAAACACACCAAAAGTTAACATTAGATAATTGACATCAATTTCGTATAGGTGTATACTTTAATTGTTCTGTTTTGATATTAGTATACCCATTACTGTCATAGTATTCTAACTTATATATCATTTGAATCAATAACATTAAACATTCGCAAATACTTGCTATCTGATAATATAAAACAGCTTGAAGATGCGAATTTTGAATGAAATAAATATTGATAGAAATCACAACAGTGTGGTTATATTTTGTTCAATAGTCAGTAATAAATAATACTGGATTCTAAGTATTGCACTGTGAAAGTATAAACAAAGTCAGCTCTGAATTCTCCCTTTCTTAATAATACTGTTATGTAAGTTAGCGTGTAATATGTAATACCTCAGTGGTCTGAGGTTATACACACTGTAGGGACTTTATGTTCAAAATGAGAAAAGCCATATTGAGGTAATACACACTTTAGGGAATTTATGTTCAAATTGAGAGAAGCTATCACCTGCTGGCTTTGTAATAGAATACCGATTCAATTATTACACAAACAAAACTCAGATTAAAGTGTTTTGAATGATAAAAATAACCTACCTGAATGTGAAAGAATCGTCATTGCATTGTACTAACCTGTACTCATCACAATCATTGAAGTCCTAAAGTACTTGCCTTTATTAACGATTCAGTTCAACGCAGATACAAAACAAACAACCTTATTGAGAGGATAGCCTACACTCATTTGTGTCATTTAGAAATCTAATCTATTGCCTAGGAACGCAGAGTATGTCGTGTCATACGATGGATTTATATTCTAATTTTATTATCCACAGAGTTGTGTAGACAGATTTTATATAACGTAACATAATAAAAAGCATTGATTGAGGATTTCGTCGTTATTATTGAATACTAGGTCGACATATAACTATAATAATCTTCAATTTGTCTAATTCAAATGTACAACCGGCGTCCGTATATTTACGTTTGCATCTGTCAAAGTCCCTGTAATTGAAAGGATAAATCGCCAACTAATAAGTTGAACAGAGAAGTATTAGGTGGAAATAGTGGAAACTACTTCTCCGTTTAATCCCTTGTAATAAATACTTGTATTTTGGACGAAAAAAAATACTTAGATATTATTTACCAATATTTTTCTTCCTTCAGTCAAGAAAAATACGAGTGACCTAAGGGGCCCTTGAGAGAAATATTGGGGAATAATATAACTATGCCATCACCACTAGTATTAAAAAAAAGAAATCTGAGAGTAATGGCAATTTTGAGCGTTTTGACTCATATAATCCATATTTCGAATACAGCAGAATAATGACGTAGACACGCGTTTCCGTGACGTAGTCGTGCGTTGTCGACCATATATACGAGTATATATTCCATATTTTTTATTGAACTTGGGTCGTATGTGGTATAAACCATAATAGGACGATGACATCAGTAATTATGATGAATAAGACAAAGTGATTTATACTAACATTAAAATATTGGTGAATACTATCTAATTGTAAGGCTGTCCAGCTTTTACTTCCACTAGGTAAGTGGACGATCCACAAATACTGGATATCAGGAAGTAGTATTCCTATAGAAATTCATATTAAGAATTAGAACGAATCTGTGTATTTGACATTGAAAAGTGGCTAGGAAGGAAAGACAATTTTATAGAAAGTTTTGAAAAATTGATGAGATTGATGTAAAGTATTTTAATGTCCTTTGGTATCTGTACATAAGACTTTTGTGACAAGAAAGATAAAAAAGAATTAAAAAAAGAAGAAATACTGGGGTTTGAGCATCAAAAAATAAAGTTCAATTGAAAGTAGTTGATTTTCAATGAATATCCAGTTTTTAGATTAACACTTACAATAGGCAGCTTATCAGTCAGGATATATTAAGGGAGACGCTAACATTGTAATTCTAGGATATAACATTTGGAAAATCTCGTGGAACAATTTACAATTCTTAAATTCAGAATTGTAATTATGAATGATACTTTTTGTTTATTAAAATAAGGAATATTCAAGATAATTGTTTTTAGATACAGTGTTTAAGTTGTAGTCGAATGACTGCGTCAACAGCTGTGTTATCTTGTTATGGGAAATGGTACGTCATCTAAGACAAATGTCATGCTGACCTTTAACCTTAATAGCTTAGTAAATCTCCAATCTGTAATAAACTACCATCAGATTAATTGGACTGTTTCCCATCCAGCGGAAGTAGATTTTCTAATTCAAGTAGCGAAAGTACAGCAACTTCAGATTCAAACGCAGAGTAATACAGTGAATTTAGATGTCACTTATATGTCATACTCAAATCAAATTACAGAGTACATCTAATGCAATAAAAACAAAGCCTCCATCAATAAATGTCATGCTATATACTATAAAAGCTACATCGTTTTCATTATTTCTCCAGCGCCTTCAAAAACCTAAATTCCTTCTTGGAACTTTATTGCATAAACATTCCTAGAAATGGAGACTCCGTTTGTAGTTCAAGATGACATACTCGTTATAGTCCAGATTGTTCCCCGGATTGAGTATCTTTTAAGGAAGCTGGATTGTACCCATTCGAAAAGCAGAGTATATATTCAACTGACATTCCCTACAACTTCATTACGTAGCTATAGAAAGTATGTGAAATTTTGATTAAAAAAATTCCAACGATGGAAATACAATTCATCTCAGACATGATTTCCCTCTGCTCACCGTTGTTTGTTATTCCCAACCAAAGAAATTGCTGACCGTGAGGTCTCTCGCTTCATGTAGACGTGACAAAGCATGTTTTATAAGTTGAAATACCCAATACTGCGTAATATACACCTGCAAGATGGAAACGTGGATTGTTATTATACTGAAAAGACAGATTTAAGATTTGTCAATTTATATGGAAAATAAAACCTGTTTTTCACAATAAACATGGTGGCAAATTAGAGATATTGTAAGCTGAAACCGGGAAAACACAATAATACTAGTAGTAAAGTTATATTGGTAATATGAGTATAGAGTTTATAATAATCTTATTCCTATGTTTGTTATGTACAATACTGTGAATGTGCTAGCTTTAAAAAGGGTAAATAATCAAGTATTTAAAGTAAGTATTCAAGCCTATCATAGTTATGAGAAAAAATTGAAAGACGTTTCTGAAGCAAAGTATTTTTTGTTACATTACAAACGAGTTTCTGAAATCGAATTTCCTGTGACCCAATTTTTCTAACGATCGTGTTATTCTCATATATCACTAAGCAGTCTTTTACTTTGAGAGTTTGCAAAATTGTTCACTAATAACTTAATTACACACACACACACACACACACACACACACACACACACACACACACACACACATATATATATATGACAACAGAGTTTACAAACTATGCAAAAATTATCCAACTATTATCATAGCCCTTTAACAATATTTGCCCATAATCCAGTAGCATTTTTCCAAGACAGTTACCATTTTTATTATACTTAACAACAACAACAACAACAACAACAACAACAACAACAACAACAACAACAACAACAACAACAACAACAACAACAACAACAACAGCAGCAGCAGCAGCAGCAGCAACACCAACATAATAATAATGATAACAATAATAAAATGTAAAAACTATTTTGATTGACAGGTCACTAAAATTATATCAAAACGAGCTAGGATAATTTGTCTTTATGAATATAATAATTGAAAACGGAATCAAACTCCCGTGATTGTTACACTTTGTTTATGTCTCTTATGGTTCTGGCAATAATAACATGACAGATTGACTGTGTCCATATTTTTCCTTGGAGAGGATTTGAAATTCATGCATATCATGATCATCTCATTGGCAGAGTTGTGAATTTGGTAACATCTTCTGCCTAACTAGGTATATTCATTAGCAGTTTTTCATGACAAATATGTTTTGATTTTATATGAAACAGATTTGTTTTAAGAAGTATTTAACTAAAAAAAAAAAACATTGCAAATTTTCCCCAATGACAGACGCTCAATTCTGATACTCCTATCTATGTATGTCGTCTCGCCCTTCACTATCAGCAATTGTGTTTTAGCATGATTATTGGTTTTCGACGATCCAAAGATCAGAAATAACCGATAGTCGTGCAAATTGCGCCGGGGACGTATTTCAATCAGGGTTATTAAATTTGTAGCAAGGAATTCCCCAAACTTCCTACTTAACAAGGTTCTGCTTGCCAACAAATGGAAAGTTAATAGATAAGAAGCTAATATGCTTTCAGCCGAATAGAAAACATGTAGAGTCTATTATTTGAATCAATTCCAGCGCAACAAACTTTTTTCCAACCTGCCCACTTGGAGGACACCATCAAATCTGCAAAACCATTACGAACTGAAAGGATTCCGTCCCCTTGTTGTTCTTGTAGCCATATTACAGTATATTGAGCACCATGCCCTTATTCCTGCTATCTTAAGTATTCTGTTGCCATCGATATTTGATATAAACGCGTAATTAATAGAGGAGACTTTCATGTTAGTGCCTCACCTTGTAACCCTGAAACTTATCTTGTGCACATTTACTCGGTTTTGTAAACCATTATCTTTTACATCGATACGTTACTTTCAACAAAATAGAAAACACGTAGAGTGTTATTATGTGAATACATCAGAACGCCTATATCATTGCCATCCTGATCACTTGAGGCACACCATCTAATCTTCGAAAACCATTAACGAACTGAATTGATTTTGTCATTCACTGTTTCTGTATATTGTATTCAGTTGGCATCGATAATTTCAAAACTTGCAATCTACGTACTGTGCTATAGTATCCCATAACAAAACTCCCAAAAGTAACTGTACATGTACTACTTGTGACAAAGAAGAGGATTTGGAGCACATTCACTCGGTTTTGCAAACTATAATGTTTACATCGATATGTTCAAAGCAAGTAATTTATAGCACACTTAAGGTACAGAAGCCTTTCACGGAAGGTAACTCCTCAGATTACCACATTTGACATACCCCGAAGCTCGCCGTACTTGTAACTTCAAATTGTATTTGGAGTACCATTCACTCGGTTTTGCAAAATCATATATGTTTATATCTATATCTTAAAAATGTATAATGTATGATAAAGGAGTGTAAATTCTGAAGATTTTTAAACTTAACAACTGCCCGAAGCGCATCGTACTTGTAACTTCAAGCAGTATTTGGAGCATTATTCATATAATGTTTACATTGATGTGTTTGAAACTTGTAATTTATAGCACACTCTTAAACTTCTAGGATCCTTTCAAAGTGATTACCCTCTCTGATTGAAATTCTCAAGAAAACCCAGAAACCATGATTACTAATTTTTGTTTCTCCGTTGATATACATAGAAATGTCAAAACTAATATTTCTAATATCCTTCGAGAGGAAAGAGTAGTTCATTAATCTGATTTCCGTAAAGACCATGACGTAAGCGATCCCTATATGTGTCTCATACTTATTTAAGTAATATCCCTAATAGTGTATCACGTATTGTACTCTGAAATTAAATAAAACGAAATTCTCTCTGGGAAATCGGATCGTGACATCAGTAATTATGATGAATGAGACCAAGTGATACATACTAACGTTAACATATGTTCAGCAATAGAAAAAGAATATTGCTTGTCAGTGCATTCTGAATGCTATTTCTAACAGCATTGTTAGACTTCGTGCGATATAACTGAGACAAATGACTAGTTCATACGTGTGTTGGAATAGTTACGGCTACACCTCTATTCAGAAACATTGTGTTGAAATCATGTGATGACTTGCATGATATACTGAATATTTCGAGTTTATAACCCAGCGTGAAAGCGCTATAAAAACCAAACAAAATTATAAGGCACGAATGAAATGTCGTTAATAAGAAGAAAGAAGTAGCGAGAAGTGCATACATATTAATAGATATTACTGCTTGCATTAGAGACATACCGGCAGGAAATCATGTTTCCATTTACTAAGCAAGGAACGTTTTTGACATTTCAGTTATGTTTTTCTAAAAGGTTCACTATACCTGCTTCAACACTTTAGAACGCAGAAAGAAATCTTCTATAATTTTACTGGCCACGTAATTATCAGACAATTTGAAGGAATTCTTTATGGATATCAATGCAGATGTAATCGCAGATACTTCCCAAAAGTGTATATTGCTTTTTTAAGTGAACAAATCAAGTGCCAACAATTTCATTTTATGCAGTTAATATCGGTTTCTTTGCAAAGTAGTCAGTATTTAAGAATCGATGCTATATCCTTTACCGAGTAAAGGAAGATGACAAGGTATATGAGAGTTTCTTATGGCCATTGACATACATTGCGTTATGTCAGTTGTTTGCGAAAATTCGGATATAATTTGAGACTGAATTTAAGAGGGAAACATACTGTCAAGCATATATGATTGATTGTCATGAAAGAATTGTCACGTTCAAATGTCATTTTTTGTGAAAATATATTTGCACTTGTTGAGCAGCCTAGCAACGAATCTTCAGGGTGACATCGTGTACAACACAGACGTGTCAAGCCACGACGGGTATACCAGCAGGTGGTGTTTCTTTGATACAATATTGGACCAATTTGAAATATTTAATAAACATAAAATCACATATGCGATATTCAAATCGGATATCAGTACCCTTATTTTTAAACTGACGTATCAAAAGACTAGAAAACCCACCCCCTTTTGAAAATCGACTCTCCCGTTTCCTCTTCTATATGTAAATGAATTGTTGAAGTGAATTCTCAGATCCCGTACCTGTTACTGAGAAACAGGTTATAACAATGTGAAACATCCGTACGCGTTTTATCGCAACGCTGTTTTATGTGAGTCGTTAAACTTTCATTGTCCATTTTCTGCGGCAAACGACTCACCCAGAGAAGACCATGAAAACACATTCTAGTTTTAAGAATCACTTAGACCCAAGATAGTGAAAAGGGTATTGGTGTAATGGCTCGATTGAATTACGTGAAGAATATCGTATCTTATATGATTTTTATGGTGAGTACTTCTAACTGTTGTTTTCAGTAAGGTTTGCTGAAACTAGAGATTTTGGGAAAACACATAGGAAGGGTGAGGTTGCTTCCATCTAAGAGTAGTGAGATGAGATGAGATCCCATTTGATCTTTATCTTTGGAAATCACCTTCATAAACTGAGATAATTGTTTCATTAATTTTTACATATATGAATGCACTCTTGACATTCAAACGTTAATAGGAATTTATTGGGTATAACGGCAAGGATGTTCTAATGATTTTTATTAATGCGTGTTCCCTTTTCGGATACATAATGCATGCATACACATACACATACACATATACATACATACATACATACATACATACATACATACATACATACATACATACATACATACATACATTCAGATACAGTCAGGTGTTAACCTACTATGACTTGAATTCCTTGATAAAGAATTTTTATTCGAGACGTCGGATTGCTTCTATTTATTTGGACTGTCTCACTCGTTCCTTATGCATTTCTACATACACACATACATACATACATACATACATACAAACATACATACATACATACATACATACATACATACATACATACAAAGTACTTTACGCTAGTCCGTGTGTAACGACTATATACATTAAAATCTCCTTCGCACCCCAGTTACTTAGAGTAAAAAGACACGTACGTTTGTTCCATTTCAAGTAGTTAAACGTTTTATATCTCATAAACTTACAAGCGAATATTCCCATCGTAGACGTCGACACCATTAAGACCAAAATATAAACTAGCTTTGTTATATGGTAATCGAAATTTATGTATGAATACATACTGACAGGAAAACTATTGCAACAGAAACATCTGAATACGTAGTTATATAATAAGACCAAAATATTATATAATCATAATAATTATATATATATATATATATATATATATATATATATATATATATATATATATATATATATATATATATATATATAATTTTAAACTGAGGTACTGTCTATAAATGATATCATAAACCATTCAGTTCTAACCCAAATATTTCGAAGAGACTGAGCTCCTCTTCATCGGTGTGTCTCCAGTTCTGACAAAGAAACCAAGTTTTATATATATATATATATATATATATATATATATATATATATATATATATATATATATATATATATATATATTATTATTATTATTATTATTATTACCTTTATTTGCGGACGACCTTGTTACTTTTAGTAGTTCTAAAATTGGACTTCAAAGATTACTAAACAGATTTTCTGACTATTGTAGAAGGTGGAAATTACGTATCAATTTGAATAAACTCAAAGTTATTGTTCTTAGAAAGGGTGGTCCACTACGTAGGTATGCAAGTTGGGTATTGGAAGGTAGACCTATTGAAGTCGCCCCTTTTTATAGATATCTTGGACTTTTCTTTTCGAGTGGAGCAGTTGGTATAAAGTACAGAAGTCTTTGTCCGATCAAGCGTGTAAGGCTTTGTTTAATTTGAAATCATTTTTAAGTAGATTTGGAGAAATACATGCCAGTGTTTTAATGAAAGTGTTTGATACGTAAATCCTTCCCATCCTTCTATACGGATGTGAAATTTGGGGCTTTCACAAAGCTCTAGATATTGAGCGAGTGCAATACAAATTTTGCCGTTACGTATTGCGTCTGTACAGTAACACATCCAAACTCGTTGTTACTGGGGAACTTGGGCGTTTTTTTCTCAAGGCTAATATGTTTGTAAGGATAATTAAGTATTGGTTGCATATATCAAATATGGTTACCTCCATCAAGTCAATGTGACTGAAAATGGACGGAACTGTTGGGCACTGCACTTCAAAAACCCTTTATTTTCATATGGGTTTGGGGAGGTATGGATTATGCAAAGAGTGGGAGACAAACGTTTATTTTCAAATCTCTTCAAGCAGAGATGTCGTGATATAGATGGTCAGGGTTGGGTCAATTTTTTGTCAGAAAGTCCAAATCTTGACACATACAAACATTTCAAATCTCTTCTGCACTATGAAAGTTATCTGTTAAATATCGATAAGACGATATTTCGAACGACTCTTTGTAGATTTAGAGCTTCCAATCATAATTTAGCGATAGAAAGGGGAAGAATTAGATCATAACAACTATATTCTAAACTGCAAATCAGACAAACTCTGTTTAACTGGTTGTTTTCTATGGATGTACATGAATGGTACCCTGGATGACTTCCTCTTTATCCTTCTTTTATGATTGATGGTAACCAGCCTGTTTGTTTTCTATTCTTCCATATCGTTTACAATATGTTGGTTGATTTATTTTCTATGTTTGTTTCGCTAATGATGACTTCGACGTGCGTCATTCTATTTGATGGATACAACTTAATGAGGTACATACTGACATTAAACCACAAAATTGTGTTTTAATATGGGTTGGTTTTAATAAAAGGATATAAAGAGAACTAATCATAGTAAACTATGCACAATGTATATACCATTAAGTTGTGGGTTGTCCATTTTGTAAAATGTCGATGGATAGTTCGCAAGATTGACCATTAATAGTCTATGTTACCCAATCTTAGTTATGTACTGATAGTAAAGTAGGTTTATAAAGCGCCTAATCTCTGAGCTGTGTGGACAGAAAGAAAAATTGCATACTTAGGCAATGCATACAAGGGATCAGATTCAATGCAAACGGAGAAGGTTGAAGATAGTGTTTCACGACACTCTTCTTACATACAGCGTGGTAAATTTAATCAAACCCTAAATAGGTTTGAAAAGGCAAGTGGTTTAACCACTCCACTAGGCCACCGACAACCCTACCATACATGGAAATATATAAGCATAGCTCATTGAGTGTTTGATTTTATTGTGATATTTTGAAAGAAGAGAACCCAAAAGGGTTATCCACAATTTCTTAACAATCAGAAAGATCCAGAGATCGTCAGTACAAGATTTCCCTACCAGCAAATTTTAACCATAATTTCACTGACTACAAACATGTTCATTTAAGTCATTAGCAATGTTTTATTCCCAAGCATGCATGAGCGAAAAGAAGTCTCCCTGCGTATATGCGTACAATAAGCCTAATATTCAGCGGCATAAAAGTTGGTGGATCAGTAGATATTTCCCAACAAACTAATATCTGTGGTAAGCTGGTAAGCAGTATACAAAGATCTGCTAATTTGCAATATTATTTTTTTTAAACAAACAACAAGAGCAAGTCATCCAACAAAAACAATGAAAAGCAACTAGGTATAGCACATAATGCGTCAGAAGTTAAAGCAGGCGTTTCTTTAATTTGGATCATTCTCAAAAGTCACAGGCTCAAAAGAGAAGTTACTATAGTTACATATAATATCAATCATCTCCTTAGACATGCCATAATTTATTTCAATACTTTACGCACCCTTTCTTATAACATAGTTCTCTGTTTTGAAAGCTTTGTTAATAGACCTCTGATTGAGTGTATTTCATCACTGCAGGTAACATCCATCGTAAATGTGGGATAGTGAGAGTTTTCAATTATATACAGGGTAGCCTTTTAGAAAAACAATCATAGGCATTCGACAAAATTGAACCAAAAGATGTGTGATAAGTGCTTACGATTGTTACGCAAAGGGAGGACGATATTTAGATATAAAAGCTGAATCTAAAGGAAATGGAAGAATAATGCGACAACAGTACAACCGAAAATACATAGTGCCGGTATACAACAAAACCAAAAGATGTTTGAGATTAGCAGAAATGAAAAAGACTTTCTTTATTGAAGATAATGAGTATGTTTTTTTTGCCCGGTCCAATTTATACACGGTATATTCAATTTTGTCTTCTGATGAATTCCACTCTGCTAAGGATAATTAGTCCCGTCCAATTTATATGTATCTTGTCAAGTATTTACATGAAGAAACGATTAAAGTACAGTGTAGTATAGAATTCACGGCAAGCACACAATTTTCTTTTTTACTGATTTGGTTACTTGCGGTTTCGTTCTTGTCTACTTATATTAAAGCAATCGTCTTCGTACGAAAATGTTTACCTACTTCTGTGTGTTTTGATACTTTCAAATTGAGATAAGGTAATTACAAAAATGATTTATCGGATATGTTTTGGCGAGTGCAGCTTTGGAAAATGCGAACTTGGAAAAGTTCTGCTTCTATGATTATACAGACCCACTGCTTATAACACTAATGCACTTTTTTGTTATTTTATTACCCGTGTCTCAAATGTTAAACCCGGAATTTATCACCAGACGTCTACTAGTTTCAAAATAGAAGAGAAGTTGTAGGCAGCTATTGCAAGAACTTGCTTTCATTGTAGACAATTATTTTAAAATTTCGTATTGTTTTCGTGCATTACTCTGTTTCTTCGTTTTTTGAAATGTTACAATTCCATATATGTAATTGTTGTTGGTTTCGGTATGTTTTTAAAAATGTTTGCATAGTTTCCTGTCGAACAGCAGTCGGAAGGATGGTTCAACGAAATAAAATAAAGTGAATTGATAAAAGAGAGTGACCTTAGTGATCGCGGCCAACAGACACCCTTGCAAAGAGTTGTACACACTTTTTTTTCTGACAGTGTAAGAATGTGAAGGTGTTTTTTGTACGATTATGATATTTTTTTGAAACATGAAAGGAAGTAATAAAACAATTTATCAATAATATTGGATACATAAAACAAATGTTGTAAATCAGGTCATTCTTACTTGAAGTATCAGGATTATGGTATTCGTTGCCAGACTGTCCCCATATATCGAAAACAACGCTACTTGCCCTTAACATTAGGGAGTATTCTTTTGCAACGTAAGAGCATGTGAGCTAGAAGTAATGCATTTTTTGTTCATTATTTTTCAGAGTTTTCGTTTCAAAAGTTATCAAGCTCTAATAGATGGTGTGAAGTAGAATATACATTTCAATTGGTGAATTCTTCATCTAATCATTTACTCATTTACCAATATCGACAACAAATCTACGGCAAATTACTGTCATTTCACACTCATAAAATACAACTGACAAAACGTCAAACATTATCAACAAAGGGTTGATTTCAAATGCGTGACTGGAAATTTAAATGTCACAAATGGCTGATAATGTACTTTATTATATACTCAGAACAAAATTATGTTCAGAAAATATGACTTTACTAAAAACATGATTTTTTTAATAGTCTAAAGCTATCCTTATTCTGGCTAATTTCATTGAATATCATATCAAACCTTTGAAAGGAAAGAAGCTTAATTTCCGTTAGTTTACTCTAAAAGTAATCAATTGTGCTCCTACGATTCGGGGCTTCGTAAAGTTAAGGCAAGGTGTATAGCTGTTCAAATAATCGGTTTATAAAGACAACACAAAGAAAAATTGACAATATTTTAAATTCATCCTTCTGGTTTCTCTCTAGTACTGATGAATAAAATGATATACCTGGTTTTTTGACATCTGTTAACACATATAGCTAGATTCCATAGAAGTAGATAAAATGTGTGCTATTCTGAAAAATATGGTCTCACGTAAAAGTATTTCGCCTAGGTGGCACGACACACAATATATTTAGGTATTTTCCCTTTAAATATGGAAATAACATTGATTTTAGATGTTCGTTAGTGTCATAAACTACAGTATGCGTAGTTCATAGTCAGTTCCTTTTATTTGCAAATAAACTAGGTAAGAACGTCTAGTTCTTTTTATTTGCAAATAGTGACGAAACCTAACACTATGTAACACATTTCAAAGGCCGAATACGATGGACGCCTATTCACCTTGAGGTGAAAAAGTGATACTTTTTGTTCAAGTCGGGTGTTAGATATTCGAATATTACTAATTTGCTTCCAGAATACTGAATTACATATTCAAATTTATAATGAAGACATCAGGGAAGACCAGAGAACGGCTTATCATGACTTAAGTACTACAAAAACCAGGTTAATGATCGACCATCCTTTGACCAGAATTTTCTCAATGTAAAACTGTCATTTTTACTCTCGAGAGCTGTCTAGTTCTCTTTTAATTGCTCATTAGGGAAATTTGTCAAGTGCCATTCCGTCTACTGGAAATCGATCAATCGTTTGAGCCCAATCAGTGGGTAAGCAAATGATCGTACAAGACGAGAATGTTGATACACATAGCTAGGAACATGGTATACAATAACTGTGGTCTATTATTTAATCAATATGGTACGAAAAAGATGTCCTCGTTGGATGTAGTCATCTTGATGTAGCAGCATAGTACTATTGAAATGTCACGTGAAGTGAATATTATATACTACTACGGAAATTAGGTTACTGCCAAAACAAATTTCAGATTTTCACAAACTAGAACTACTGTTGCAACATGTTAAGATGGCCTAGCATGGGGTATTCATGGAATTGCACTAAAATAAGGGTAGCGTCTGTGATAGCAAGTTTACCTCATGATCAAGTGGTTACCCATTCAATGTTTATGCTATAATCTTAAATAATCTAGAACGATTATATCCCCATAGGTAAGCTACCGCTATTCATCTTTTGTATAATCTACTGCTTGTACTAAAGCTAGTTTTAGTTTGTATCTTTACATAGGCCTTGATTTCTGTTTTATGTTTTATGGCTTCCACAACAATTGTTCTTATGAGTTTTGCATTAATCAAGATACGGACAATTATAGCACGCATGCATATTACTTTATAGCTGTAGAACAAATTAACACCAATGAGACACATCCAAAGATAGACTTGACAAAAGAAAATGAATAATTTTTAAGGGTGTGTGTGTGTTCTCTCACAAAAAAGAGATGTGTTCATGCTGACTCTCTTACCCAAAATTCTAGCTTGTGTAAACACTATATATACCATATAAACAGTATACGTTATTCTTGACGACATTTTCTGTCTTTTACATTTGTGACAGACTGATAACCAAGCCACAACAACGATAATATTAAAAGAAAACTACAATTTGAATATCTGAACATATCGGACATTTAGTTCGTCCACTGCAGTTGCCTTGCCCCACATTTGCAATGTCCGAGTAGTAACAAGTTGCGAATTAACAAAACACAGAATGTGTGATGCCGATAACGTTTGTCTGATTTTGATAAGAATACTTTGGGTCATAAATTCAACGCTGCTAGGGCAACGCAGTGAAAACTGTGAATGTCAAGGATATGACTAAGCTTAAAAAATATTCAGATAAAAAGAGCAAATATGAAGATTTTTGAATGTTGAATTGGAGTAATTAAGGAAAGGAGACTGGGTATAGAGCACAGAGATAAAATATTAATGGTTACCTCATTAAAAGTCAATTTTTTCAGATTTAATTTTTAGTCAATTGATAAATGTCATAGTTCACCAAAATATGGTTTTCTGCATGAGGGAATTTGAATACCCTATCAAAAAGCCTCATTAAAATTGCAATTGGAAAGTGAAATATTTCCGAAAATAGCATTTTACATAAATTTATTAATCACATTTAGTGTGTGGAAACCATGAAAAGTGTACTAGTAGTTCAGCCAGGTAAATATCACTCTCATAAATATTATTGTATTCCCGGGATTGTGAGTTTATTCAAAATGCTTTCCTTTTTCGATGTTTGCATTTATTAGTATACTCAGTATACTATTCAATGTTAGAGATAATTTTAGTCTTTTGTTTTGACATTTTGGGTTTTTGTGACATTGAACTAGTACTCTAAAATAATAAATAGGAGCGATGTTTATTATTTACTGCTCTTTAGCTACAGCAGTGCTTCGCAGATTACTGTTCACTCTCTCTGAATACCACATGTTAAGATAGCAAGGTTGAATGAATACATTGAATGTACAGTACAGTTTCTTGTGACGTTTTGTCTGAAATGAAATATACTAACATGCGACTTTGCAGACATTGGCGCCCGCGTGTCTGCTTATTGTGTATCTTATTGGGTTCTGCGTGATTGTATCAAACAGAAAACGAGTGAACAGTACTCTGCAACGAGTTGTACAATTCTTCGATGTTTTCCGAAAATATTGAAAAATACACCAAATCTTCATATGAAATAGTCCAAGCTTTCAAATTAGCTGAATTACGTGACTTGTGTACAAATAGTCGGTGGAACCGTTGGTGACTGGCTGGGTGACTGCATGTAACTAGTCGTGAACGGAGGAAGGCAGCGTGAATTACTAATTTGGTTATTAGACTGCAATATCGTGAGACGTGGATAGGATTTAATTAGTAACTCATGGTATATTATATGACTCAGTATTAAGTGCAAATGAATCGAAAAACAACAAAAAACCTCATATGTAAAATATAAGAATTCCAGGTAGTGATTCAGCCTTTAACTTAGGCGTAAAAAAATAGGTGGGGTAGGTAGATTTTTTATTTCATTTTATTATATTATTTTTTCATGTGCGAGTGTCTAGTTCAGGTTTTCCATTGTTTTCCAAATTGTCTCTGTGTGTTTATTTCTTCTTATCAGATGTACAGCCATTGGAAGAATAATTTTATATTGTCTTATGAAGTTGATGTCAATTTCCGCATCCACTATTTCTTGCGAGACTTCGTTATCTTATTATTATTTTTCTCGAATACGTAAAAAAAAGTTTAGGGTCGGCGTGAAAAACTAAATGGGGTCGGGTAACCGGAACCAAACAACTTCTTTATTTGGCCATATATATATATATATATATATATATATATATATATATATATATATATATATATATATATATATATATATATATATATATATATATATATATATATATATATATATATATATATATATATAGCCGTTAGTGAACACACATAAGTTATGTACATAAAGCAGAATGTATAGCTAACGAATACTATTAAACCACACTATTACACCCGATGATCCTTCTGGTGAAACGGTCCGTAGTGTAATTCCACAATGTAATATCAGACTCGTCTTCTTTCATTTATATTATATATATATATATATATATATATATATATATATATATATATATATATATATATATATATATATATATATATATATATATATATATATATATATATATATATATTTATCTATTTAAATTTGTTAGGTTTCACGTGCAGATGGTATCATCTCACATATATGTATAATGCCTAACTACTTTTTGTAAAGGCTGTATCATTCCAATATCAGACTGATGATGGTGTGTAGTGGTACAATACCTTCATTAAGCATTAAGCATTAACCAAAATCCCACAATACATCCTCGTATATACGTAAATTTGTCACAGTACTATTTACACCCATTAATCTAGTTAATGATAGAGAAAATGTCTGGTGCAATGTTGATGTTGTAGTTAATCACGATTGTCGCTGGTATCAGAACATGTACGCAATTATCTTTAGAGTCTGATCAGCAATCAATCTCTCCAAAGAGTCTGAAGTAATCTACAAGACATGTCATTAGTAATATGCCTTGTTAATGTTACTCTCTTGTAACCGTTTATATCCTTTTCACCCTGTAACATTATCAGCGAATATCACCGTGCGGCCATGTAATCTCATTTGATGATATGTTTTCTTGATAGCATGCACCAATCAATACGGCATATTAACGCTTCCAACAACAAACTATACATTTCAGCATTAAAATGGCGACTTAAATTTTGTCTCGTATGGTTATGGTGTTATTAGTGGGTGTGATTTCTTCCCTCTAGGGAGGTTTATCAAATTTATTCGATATTTATTGACATAACGTTTTCAGTATACAAGGAACCTGTAAGGACCCATAATTCAATCCCGGGTTTTTGCATTAGTATCATCGTATAATTGACTATGCATTGAGTTATTCATTTGTTCTGGACCTACTTTTTCTGTAATAGCTCTACCATACTACTATTTTCACACCTTTATGTTAATCCCAATTCGAATTAGGCCTTTAAGCATCCTATCGTATATGGCTATCTATATATCAGACTGTGAACTAAGGTCATGACATTGACCGTTCGCCCTCGAGTGATCTCCAGACTGTCACATACCCTCCTGCTCAAAGTTTTACGTTCGCTGCTTTAAAGTCATTGCAAGTACGTCACTAATATCATTATTTATTTCACGCACGATTTTCATGTTGACATTATGCCAAGCGGGGTCATCCTTCTCATTCTCATTTCTTGATGTTTTATAGGATGTGAACATAGATACACGGGTGTTAGGAAAAACTCTTGTACATGGATGTTATAAAAACCTACGCTGCATTGCTATTTTTCACATCCATGTTATATGAATGTCGGCATTGCAATTACACATCTGCCAAATACAGGTATTTCAGTGTTGTCCAGACCTGTAACAGGGCTATTTCATACATAGCTAGTACAGTCACTTTGGCTCTACAGGGCTGGTATAGCTATGTGCACAACCTAGTCCTACATATGTGTCTGTTACAGTAGAGTGGAAGTTTCCTATGTAGCTTGTTCTCGCATTTTATGCCAGAAACTACCAGACTGCTATGTGGTCAATGTTTACCATAGCAATGCGTATTTGTGTATTACAGTTACCACAAACTAAAAGTATGTATAAATCACTTGACTAGTTCATATCTCTGGTGTTAGTCTGGTAACCAAGAGAATGTCTTCATATATCTGGTGTTATTCTCGTAACTAAGGTGAATGTTTGCAAATGTTTATATTAATGGGTTTAACAAATAATTCCGCTTGTCATCGATTGCCCTCGTTACCTAGGTTGGTTAGCCTGGATAATGTCAAAACCTAAATCACTTTTCTACTTTGGAAAATGCTTGGAGTGCTCTGTGTTCACTTACTGAGAATATGACAACAAGAATAGTGCAACTAGACATATATCTTGACAGACATTAATATCACAGTCAACTCCCACGCAGGTGACAAGAACATTCTAATAAGAGTCTTCACAACTACATTTACAAGAACTGAAAGCATGGCACATAATATGTTCATATCATTGTAGTAATCCCATATATACAGCCCAGAATTTGATTTTCATATACTAAGGGACGGTAGTACAATCTCGCACAAGCCCAATACACAAACTTCGACAACCCCCTAAACGAACAGTCACAAGTGTGACATCGATTTGTTTATATGATGAAAATTGCAGCGGTCACACCACTACGGTCGATGCAATGTAAAAACATGATGGTAAACACATTAAAATAGTACCATAAACCTAACCCTGTATATCAGTAAATTTTGATCAACTTTAATATGAACATCTAAGTAGTAAATACAGGACCTGAGGTTGTCATTGAAAGTTTTTGAATTTGGTTAGAAGTTCAGCAATTATAGACCACTTTCCCCTATTGAGCCTGCGTGACATTGTGTGATCGTCCCTAAACGTTTAATCTATGAAATGACGTCACGTATAATTTGTAAGCAACTCTTGTATGCGTTATGAGACACATGGGTAATATAGAATTCCGTAGAGTTTTCCTTCATAAAAGTGTCAATTCTTATATCGCCTCCCATAGTAATTGTAAATCTAGAGGAGTACAGACTGTTATAACAATACGTTGTATGTATTCGTTCTTTAAATTCATGACTCAATATTTTTCATTAAATAGATACTTGCAATTGGAAGCATTACATGTGTACAAGGAACTGACCCCATACCAGGTAATTACTACCCCTTTCTTGACAGATCTGTCCTATTTTACAAATAGTACTTTAATATACTGGTTGCTTAGATGATATTCATACAGCCACATATTGCAGCCTGAGAGAAAATCGAAAGTTACATTTCAGATTTAAGTCCAATAAGAATATTCAAGAATCAATAAGGACTCTGATAAACAGACACTTTTTCATAATTTGATAAAATTGATTTAAGATACAAATTTATGATGTAAGCAATGGATATATAATAAATATTCCAAAGAGGTTTTGAATGAAAATGTCTACTTTTATAATGCAATCAAACCTTAAAGTGAATCTGCTAGGCTTCCAACTTTTCAAAGATTACATTGCAAAACAAACGACTTGTGACCTCCAAATTCCTTGGATTAAGTCTGTAATGTTCTGCTCTGCTACGCCTTTATATAATATTAAAACGTCCTTATTAATATATATATATATATATATATATATATATATATATATATATATATATATATATATATATATATATATATATATATATATATATATATATATATATATAGAGTGTGTGTGTGTGTGTGTGTGTGTGTGTGTGTGTGTGTGCAATTATTGAGCATTTTGATGAAAGGGAGGTTATTAGCTGATCTTTTATCCTGTATTAAAAGGGTGTTTATAAAGTATTGCTGCTTGAAGATGTCGATTCGAAGGGTTCAATGCATTCTCATTTACTGAAATCTTTTGTATTTCAACAGACCCACAGCTGCAAGAAAGACTGCGAAGGTCAACCTGCTCTCCTGGATGGACGGATGTAGCAGGAGTATGTACAATGAATATTGACATACCACTAAACTGGTTGGATGCACACTTGGATTGCATTCACAGAGGTGGATATTTGAGTACGAAAGACAACATTGCGACACCACTAGGTGTCACTGGTGAGTCTGATACGACACTGGTAATCCAGCCTTCGGTGTACTGAGGTAGACACAAACTAAATATTTTGTTCTTCAATGTGGTAGATTGCACAAGCGGGTGGAGCGGTTCCTCTGTTGTGTGGTTCTAATCACCATGTGATCAACATGTAAACATTGGAAGTCCCAAAACAGCACTGCAAGTTCATGTAACTTTAAATAAAATAGTTTTCAGAGACGCCTCCCTACTGAGACTGTAATTAAACCAACGTCTATTCAATAGCTTATCACTATTGTATCAACATGTTGCAAGAATAGTTTTAGTTTGTGTCTATCTTAGAAAACGGTAGCAAAGTAATATGAGAATGTATCTTTGGGAAATGTGCTTTTTAAAATTCTTTTCTGTTTTCAAATTTATAGATAAAAAACCTAAAAGGTGACAGAATATTATTCCAAAAAAATATTTGATCCATCGTACTTCGCCAATTACATATTCTTTAGATGTGACACAGAAACAGCGTACACTGCAGGGAAAGCAGAAAATGTACATTTGATAATAAAAAAAACGTCTTAGAATTTTATACAACTTCATTTCCAATTGATAACAAAGGTTTTATTAACATATAGTACCTTTAAAGTTGAAGTGGGCATATGGATGAGGATTGGGTATATATTCTGGGTTTTTAATTTATAAAACAATTTTATCATGGCTTCCTATTTGAACAATCAATTTGAAACATATACCAATCCCTTGTTTGTAATTCAATAAATTGCAAAAGACTGATAAATGTGTAAACTGTTTGTTGTTGTACGTGCAATGACACCCTTTCTTTTACACATGTGTTAGCTTTTTGCAATGTATTGAGTTACAAACACAGACTTGGTCTATGTTGCTTCACATTCATTTGATTTTTCAAGTAGGATGCCATGATAAAATTGTGTTATAAATCCAAAATCAAAAACCGAATGCCCAATCCTCATCCATATGGCCACTTTAACATCAGTATATAGAAACTGAAATTGCGACTGAAATGCAAAGCACTTTAGCTATATCTTTCGTGACAAGTGGAGGTCACGAGGTCATGATCAATCATCATTATACGGATTCCATTATAGTAGTGTATAAGTTTAGAACAAATCTCTTTAAGACAACAGGCTTTGAAAAGCTTATATGTCACTGGGGTCAAAATTTGATTTATGAGTCGGATCAGGTGATGTATAAAAAATCAATCCACTTAATGGCTATGATCCGGTATGGATTAAATTAAGCTTACATTACATTAAGCCATGGGAATCTATTTACTAAGTGTAACAGAGCAAACACTTGCACACCCGTAGGTGATTATATGTGTGATAGGTACTTCCCATGACGTCATAACTGAAACGGATGCAATATGGTACCTTCAAAACACATAACTATCACTGACTGTTCAAATTTACAATGATTATTTATAAACGTTCACGCTTGGTTTACACTTATATACTTATATATTTTTTTATATATACACATATATATATTATATATATATATATGCGTGTGTGTGTGTGTGAATCACACTTTAAAGGGGCACAAGATGAGTTTATATGTTTTAGGGCGAGATTATATACTGTGTATTAAAATCACTCGTAGTATTCTAGGTACTGGAACTCAAACTGGATGTGAAGATATAACATAGAAACGATCCGATAACATAATTTTTGATATCTATCAAATATGTTGAGGAATGTCTACTAAACAATCAACTGTTCTGACAAAAGCAGAAGGCAATTGTAATGTGATAGAAAGAACCATGCATTGATATTAATATTGTGCTATAATAGTATTATCGAGGCAAATGATGTAAATTATTCGATAAAGTTAGTCATTCCACATCTAGGAATAGCTTTAAAACATTACTTCCTTGAACATCACGTTCTGTTGTCTGCTTAGGAATGACTGAATTACTATCTTTTTCTGGTTGAAACCTAATTTCCGTCTCAAAATCAGTTTTTCCATATTTGCATGTTGTTGTCCAATACATAACAAATAGATGTACGAAACGTCAATTTCACCTTCTATTTGACCATCAACAATCACACCATAATATTAGGGCTTCATTTCTGGTAGACAGAAGAATTTGAATATTGTAATTTCTTCTAGAGGCATTGGTGCACATGTAGTACATTATACATAATTTTAATTTATTAAAAAATAAATCTGAGTTCGTGTGCTTTATTCCAAAACATTTACTTAATGATTAAATGAAATACAATCTGAACAATATAAATAATCCATACATAAACATGTCATTTATTTTACAGAATGTCCATTTGACAGTAGTCCAAATGCTAACATGACGTCATGTTATGAAGTGACCAATATAATGGGTAGTCTTCAAATGGCGCGAGACTACTGCCAATCAAAAGGTGGCGATGTACCGGATGTTTCCAGCGAGCAAGAAATTCAGGCTATATTGGAAGAAGTGACAATAGAGGGGATACCCTTGCCGAAGTAAGTTTAGGTTTCTTCACTTTGTACTTAAGCTCAGTGAGGTTTCATTGAATGAGAACCAACCATATTTGTTGAATTCTCATAAAATATATTACTGACGTCTACGAACACTTAAGTCTAATTTGCGATATAATGATCGTTTTAGATACTATTAGTATTAGATATCAGCATGAACGTACTACTTGTTTGCGTGTCTGTGAAGCGACACAGAAATAAGTGTACAGAGACGTAATTTCTGTTTGTCGTATGACGTTTCGTTACATCGCTGCTTTTTTACCTACTCCATGGACTTCTCTTTTGTCAACATAAAGAACCAATTAAAAGATTCAATTCTTATATTGTTGATGTTACTTTGTTCGAAGAGACTTCGCTCATCTGTAGTTAAAATCAAGAATAAGAAAGAGAAAGGTCACCATACACTTATTTGAAATAGATAAGAAGATGATCTAATAAAATACCTATATTGAGTTTCAACAAGCCACCAAACATGATGTTAACTAGATTGGAAAATGATGGCTTGACGATTTAGTTTAAATCAAGGTGGTGAACAATCAAATTCTTGTATTATTTGTAAAAGGATCGAGAATAAGCTTACATTGGGTGTAGTTTAGGATGATTCGTGCTACCTTTTGATTTTCAAAAAGGAATCCTTAATCTAAATATATATTTACCCCCCTGTCAATGATGTCCGGGTTTTTTTTTGGTGTCTTATGTTTAGAATGTTTATGTAATCTTAGCCTTCATTTGAAATTTAAGTACAGGCCATTGTATAAAGAATAGTGTAAGGTTGCAATGGCCATTTGATTTTGTATTTTTTTAAAACGTTGTGTAAGGATTTCTTTCTTGTGTCTTCTTAGCGTATGGTTTGAAGGTTTTTGGATCGGACAGAACAAAGCAGGAGGTTCCTGGGAGTATCTCCTAGATACAAGTACCCCGGCTTATGTTGATTGGGCCCCGGGACAACCAAGTGGTGACGTATACAATGACTGTGCAGTGCTCCTTTATGATGACGTCACCGCTCCTGTTGGAAATTATGGGAAAATGTACATTGCAAATTGTGAGAAAACAGTTCATAGGACAATGTGTAAATATAAAGCCGGAGGTAAGAGAAGTAGCTTATCAATTCTCCTTCCCCTTGAAGTTTTAACGAGTGTAAACGAGTTGCTCGTGCTTAGAATATGAAATTGGTACAAGCTAATTATTTTAAAGTGACCACTTATTCGCAAATTCTATTTTATCGGACAAAGTGAAATGAAACATCAGGCTATCCAGACATGAATGAAACAGACAAGTGAGAACGTGTCAACTGAGACAGAAGGTTGTCAAATTTGACATAAATACTACATTTTCTTCGTGCCTCGAATACCGTATCATAATTAGCAGATTCCCCCAACTCATTCTCAGTCTGGCAATATACTACATGTAAGATATGTTTATGACACGCATAGAAAGTGATACAATGTCAGTGACGTTGTTGTCTAGCTAGTCAATAAAATGTAGCAATGTGCGATAAAATGTAACAATTTTAGTAATGCTTTATTATTACCTTACCTCATCCTATTGAAAGCATTGTAGAGTCTGGCAAAATGTAACATATAAATTAAAGCATACATTATGTAGCTACAGAAGAGATCACGTGATCTGTGTTAATTTACAAGTGTCACAAGAAGAAGTTTATCGTCTGAATTGACAAAGACAAAATAATTTCTTAAGCCTTTGTTTAATAATAATATGACAGGCGACAAATTGTAGCAATGTTAATACTGCTTTGAATTTTGTCAAGGAAGAAATGAAATGTAGCCATTTTTAGATTTTTATCGCGTTGGAAGATGAAATAATTTTATCTGTAATAAAGAATTTTTTATGATATTGACGGTACCAAATCTTACCGACTGTTTCATTCTTCATGAATAGCTTGGATTGGAGCTGCTTGGGACGATACTGAGCTTGGTGTAAGGTTTCTAGACGGTGGAGTATTGTCGTCAGTATTCTCTAATGGTTCGTTGCCAACAAATAAATGTATCCTTGAACGAGGTGACGGAAGTGTCGATGCCTCGTATTGCGATTCGCTGCATCCGTATGTCTGTAGAGAAGGTACTTTAGCCTCGATTTCAAACACATTACTGGACTCAATTGTGCCACGTATTGCCACACCAGATGTAGGTAAGTCTGAGGAGAATGAATAGCCAATGTATCAGGAAAGTGTTTCTTTTTTCATACTTTGGGATTTTCTTTGTGTTGATTTTTTAAAAATAGAAATACATAATTCAGGACATAGATATATAACCAAAGCCCAACTACAGTTTAAGAATAGAATTGTTTAAAACCCTGACTCAGAGTTAACAAAACAACAGTAGAAATGAATGTCTTGTTTTGTCTATGTATCGTCTACCTCCGAAATATCTTTTACTGAATAATGTCTTTAAAGGTGGATAGTTTAGGCGTAATATCATTATTTTGGATAATTTAGGATTGACGTCATAATACTCCGGTATTGTAAGGTTGGCGTCATACAGTGTTGGTAGTCTACAGTAGTCTATGATTGATGTCATAATATTTGGGTAGTCTATCATGGTAATCTCGTATTGACGTCATAATATTTGAGTAATCTAGGATTGAAGTCATAATATTTGTAAGGTCTAGGGTAGTCTAATTTGACGTCATAATATTTTGGCCGTCTACGGTAGCATATGATTGACACCATACAATTTGGATTGTTAGAGGCATGTGTATACATGAATATTCGTTTTACTAACATAAGTAAACATTCATTATATTTCAGCCTGTCCTGTAGTTGGCTCACCAAGTGACAGCTTCTATAACGAACAAACCAATGCATGTTACTGGTTGACTACGACACAGGATAATTGGAATTCGGCGAATTCAGAGTGCAAGTCGTTGCTAAATTCTTCACTGGCTGTAATAACAAGTATAGAAGAAGGAAACTTTGTCTACAAAAAGATTTTGGAAAAAGACCAAAGGTAGGTCATTGTTGAATTGTCTTCAGTTGGCTAAATCATCATCATCATCATCATCATCATCATCATCATCATCATCATCATCATCATCATCATCATGATGGAGTCATGATGGGTGAATGGTTAGCGTGACCGGCTTGGAATCTACAGGTTGCAGGTTCGAGCCCCGTCGCTGCCTGCTGTTTGTTTCTGAGTGGCTAAAGTCCTTGGGCAAGATTTGAACCACGACTATGCCTCAGTCAACCCAGCTGTATAACTGGGGACCTGGTAGGATGTAGGTTGCAATGTGAAGGCTTTAATCCTATGCGCTTAAATGGCTGCAATGGATTGTATGCTCCCCGGGGAGTTGAGGAAGACTAAAGGGCCGTTGTGCTGTTCTGATCCGAGCCAGGGGTAATAATTGTAAAGCGCTTTGAGCACGGAGTGGGAAAGCGCTATATAAGAAACCAACATTATTATTATTATCATCATCATCATCATCATCATCAACATCACCATCATCATCACCACCACCACCACCACCACCACAACTAAATATAAATCTAAGTATAGTATAAATACCTCATTTCAAAAGTTTGAAAGAAAAAAACATGCACAACCAAACTGAATATCTTATCTCATCTTATATTTCAGTGCTGCAGCGTTTACATGGATAGGAATATATCATTTTGGCTCCGAGTGGCTTGATATAAATGAAGCTGCCCTCTCATATACTCACTGGCAAGATGACCAGGAACCCACTACTCAGGAATGTGTGGTTATTGGCAAATCATACAGTGGACAATGGGATTCACAGCTATGCACATATCCATTTCGTGGAATTTGCAAATTTCAAAGTAAATTTTAGTAATTCTGTTCATTAATCATTTAAAGGTCAAGTTGATATTAAAACATGTATTGAGCTAGTGCTCTCATTTCCATTTATCCAATGACGGTATCTCCGAATATAGAAGATCTATGGGGGAAATGAAAGATTGTCAACTTCCCTGACAATAAGACGACGAACCTAAATATTTCTTGTATTATTTTGAAACAGACAAGAAACAGCAGGTTATACGATTGGAGAGATTCTAATAACTTTGAAACTTTATTCAAAAAACCATTTCACCTGCAGAAGTGAAATAAAATGGCTGTTATCATTATAGCTAATAATAGTACCTTTACTTGCTGACCAAATAATGACTAATGCTAGGCGTTAATATACTTTCTCCTTTTTTTCCAAAAACAGTTGTGTCACCTACTTCCAGCCCAAAAAGAGCAGGAATCGCGGTTGGTGTGAACTGTACCATCGGAGACGTTGATACATGTATAGAGGTATGCCGATCCTTTTATTAGTAGTTTTAGTACTCGGATCAACGTTCATGAGCAGATATCCAGGTTGTCAAGTTTGCGTTTTCAAACTGAAACGATATTAACATCTATGAAATAATCTTAACGTAGAATGCGCCTTGGAAATACACTTTAAACTTTTACAGTTTGTTCGAACCTATTCTCATTTAAAATCAATGGAAACAAATACGGGGTCAAGATATTGTCAAAATGAAATAAAATTTAGGTATTTTAGAATCCAATATGGCCGCCAAATACTGCATTAGGTGGATGCCCAAATATCGTTTATTGTTTCAAAAGGACCAGGAATACGCAAAGTTTGAAGAGAATTGAAGAACTTTGAATTTGAGGAAATTTGTCGCCGAGGCCCATTCTACCTTAAGTGACAACTATGGTAGAATCATTTCATTTGACTTATTTTTTCGTCAAATTGAAGCTTCTCATTGCAGCTACTGGTTTACAATAGATCAGGATATTCAGTTGATTCGGGTTGACTTAATTTTTGTCATGTTTGCACTGCTATGGTTAACTTTGATACCGCACTTAACAATACTTTGCATGTCTATTTGGCAATATGCATATGATACCTACACATTTCTTCGTTTCCTGTAAAGGTTCAACTGGACAGTATCGATGATTCGCTCCAAAATGGCGACCAACCCATAAATGAAGACACAGTGCCTATCATACTGGACGAAGTGCTCGCACTCATTCTCTTATCTAACGATCTGAGCTCCGAATCAATTGACTCTTTGGTGAATATTACATCAGCGGTGTCTGAGGTCGCCGTGGAATCTCCAGAAACAGTTGAGGTAATACAACGTATTAAGTATGCGTTCTTCTAAGGTTAAAAGGTTCAGTAATAGTATAGCAGTTCACGTTTCACACACAAATAAATACAAATACAAATAGTGTCAAGCCATAGAGATTATTGCAATTCAAAATATGTTGATAATCACCTGAGGCTTCCCATAAGCCTTTGAAGGAAATCCACTAAATGCTTGAAACATGTCAAGTGTAGTAATACTTCAGTCTTTACAAAATGTCAAAGTTTGAGAATTAATACTAAGTTAACTTATAATTACCGAGGTACAATGTTATCACTCAAATTACATGTAAGTTGACAGCAGTAATCAATACAAATGTAGTAAAAGCAGAAACAAGTCTGATTGGACTTTTACTTTAGCAAAGATTTGATTGACTTTAAGTAATCTTTCGTCCACCAGGAAATACTTGATATTGGTGACATGATTCTCGAGGACTCCAACCAAGCTGGTTTGGTAAACGAAGTAGGTATCCTAAGTTAGGTTTTTACATATATTTACTTTAATTGGTATGCTTTCATTTACTGCATCAATAAAGTATTGTCCTGTTATTAAAATCTACTAGTGATCCCTGTATACTCATACAACTTAGATAATTTGACTTATCATTCACAAACAGGGCAATGCCATTGACATTAGATTAGATTAGATTAGATCAGATTAGATCACATCAGATCAGATCAAATTAGGATTAGATAGCTTAGATTAGATTAGATTAGATTAGATATACTTTATTTTACATAAAAACGTGAAAACTCGTCTTGGCACCAAGCAAACATCAAATGTAATAAAAGACAAGACACGTGTACTGACACAAATCACCAATGTAAAAACATAGGCATATAGCTAATGTAAAAATAAAAGTGTTTACTTTTGCAACAGAAAATTGACAGAACAACAGCATTAAAAAGTACGGTTACTCTTTGCCAAGTCCAAATTTAAAGTTTAAAGTTTAAAGTTTAAAGCAGATGGAATAAAGGACTTCTTAAAAACGTTCTTTCGAGCTGTGAGCATCATTAGGTGGAGTCCTGATGGTAAATATTGGAAGTGATCATATAGTGGGTGCGAGAGTCTCTTACAATGGTTTAGTCTTTCCTACGGAGTGTTAAGTTATATAGGCCATAAAGGTATTTCTGTTTATTATCTATGATCCTATCTATGATATGTACTTTGCTGGCTTCAGTCTACAGATTAAACATACTAATTTGTCATCACCAAATCTGTTCATATATCCACAGGCTTCACCTGACACATTGTCACACTTTCTGTATACCATGGACAACTTTGTGTCTTTGGTCGCTTCAGGTGACATGATGACAAGTAACGTTATAACAATGGATAATTTAGGTAAGGTTTTATGTTGGCTCTCTCTAGTTCTGTCTAGCCAATATCTTTCTTTTCGGTTTCGACTTTTTAAAGTTAGCGATGACATTTATGAGCCACCAAACCTACTTTGTATTTCTGACGTTTTGATGCGTCTATACGTTTCGAATCAATCAACTGTCGTCTGCTTGGCGTCAAAAAGGTCAAATGTGAAAACCCAACATTAAAGTAATCTATCACGCGAACTCTGAGTATAGAAAAGTTTGATGGGAATAAGTAGGAGATACAAAATGTAATGAAATATCATTTGTTGTAATCCAACATGGCCCTCCCTTTGATACTTTGATCTGTTCATCTGACACTATTACTACCAAACCAGAGTGACTATAGAGTTTCAATTAGTGGGCACGATGTTTTGTTTACGCCTTACACTACGTCTTTGTTTACGAATTGCATACACAAAATACAGAAACTAACAGCGGTTGCTTAATCTCACTGTGAACACAAATATACACTTTTGTGTTTGAAACTTCCTTGTCTCGTCCGATAATGATAAGATAAAATGCACAATTTTGTATGTTTTTTGTGTGTTTCTCTATGTCTGTATTCTGTTAGTGTAATTTGTGAGTGGAAGAAATACCTTGTGTGGGACGTTCTGTTGCCAAATTCAGACTCTATACTCGTTCTGGCCTGGTAGCATCATACAAAGAGAGCATATGTAAAATCATAACAAAACCATGTAAGGGCTACTGGTTTTCTTGGTGTATAGCTGTAGATATACCTAACATACCACTTCGAATATCTAACTTTGCAAGCATATGTTAAAGCAGCACAAGTAAAGTGTATAAGCTTATTTACTTAGATGAAAATACTTGATTAAACTATTCTAGTCAACTTTGATGCATGCCTTCGCGATGGTCATACGTCATCTCGTCATCGTCATCTCGCGTTTGCAGTACATTTGATGATGCAAGACTTTTCTAGACATGCTGGTATACTTGTACTAACATAATCGTTATGCCTGTGCAAGTGATTGTTAACTAACTATGTTTCAGTAAGTAGAATACAACAGATAATTTTTAATATGCAGCTAAATTACCCCACGAAAAGGTATAAATTCAACCCAAACTGCTTTAGCATCTTGTAGCATTTATTTGCACTCTTTCTTCTACTAGATTTGTACACCATACATCATGTCAAACCCGACTCCAAAGATTACTACGTGGAAGTTGCGGGAGAAGGTTACAACAGCGCCATGTCAGTGCCACGATCTTTATTCCGTGAAAACGTTGGTAAGTAAAGCATGACTGTGCATTTTCCAGAAGCTTTCCACTTCCAGGATTCTAGTTCAAAATACTTCTTGTTGAATATATGTATATGTATGTGTGTTTTATGTCTTATTTGTAATGCATATTGTATACAAGAAACCATGACGATTGAACGTGCTGCAGTCAGTGTCATGCTTATCTTGTCTAAAACTTGAGTAATTATTGAATGAAACTAATAGTGCAATGTCATTAGGCACATACTCGCAAATTATATTTTCGCGTAGCTTCCTTTTTTGTGATTTTGAAATAATTAAATTTGGAATTTAAAAAAAATTAATTGAAGACAAATGATAATTTAAATCAAATTAAATTAAATTATATTAAGTTAAATTGAATTAAATTAAATTATATTAAGTTAAATTGTATCAAATCAAGTTGGACTGGGTTAAATTGAGTTAAATTAAATTAAATAGAATTGAATTGAACTGAATTGAATTGAATTGAATTGATGTTTCATCACCATTCTTATTTTAATTCTGATTCACTTATGTACCTTCCATTAAGTGTTGCTTTTGTAAAAAAATTTTAAATAATAACAAATAGTTTTAATTTAATAATAAGATGATGAACAGCCATCCGCAGTATGAGTTCACAACATGAAAATAACAAAATCCTATATAGTAAATTCTGAAATGAATATTGTTTTTTCAATTTGTAGGAAGTATTGCAATATTGGTGTTCAAAAACTTACACGATGCTGTATCCGAAACATTGTTAGATGATACATATCCAGAAGATGAAGTCTTTAACAGCCATATCTACGCAGTTTCTTTCATTCTAGAAAACGGAAAGAAGGTCAACTTTACGGGCGGCTTAGTCACGTTTACGTTCAAGCAAGTAGAGGCAAGTGTTTAGGATTGGGGTTAGAGTTATACACATGTACCTAACCCTAGCCGAAATTTGCATATTTAATTTAAACAATACAAGCCAATTTTGTTGTCATACGTCATCTTTCAATTGCCGTTACAGTTTTATATTATTTTCATTTAAATGGTAAGAACTTGTCCGTTTTAAATTACATCTCAGAATATTAGAACGTAGAGAACATTTTATAATAGTGGCAACAATATGTTTCCGTGCCGTATTTCAACAAAACTGACGAACTTTCTGGTTATTTGTAGGATGCAAATAAAGAACAGCGGTGCTCCTTTTGGCAACCAGACACAAGGTAAAATTGAGTAAATCTTTTTATGGAAGCATGCTGTTAATTGTATATCAGTTTTAATCGGTGCAACTTTATTGTTTTACAATTACAGAATCTGAATGTTTTTTTAAATAAATATTGACAATTGAGTTTTTGAACAATAGTGACCAATTTTATCTTTACGTGATTCTTTTTACCTCTGAACTCTTTTAAACAATTACTTTAGTTTTATTAATTTTTACATTTCACATTACCTACAAATTATATTTATAGTAGAATTAGATATGTGTATTTGAAAGACGGACTTCATTTATTTTATTTTATTTTATTTCATTTCAAAATAAATCACAGTACCTGGTCATCTGAAGGATGTGAGTTAGATGCCGATGCAACTAATCGTACTCACACTGTATGCCGTTGTAACCATCTCACAAGCTTTGCAGTACTCATGCAGTATCACAAGGTAGGCATGGTATGCTCTGAATCATCAAACAGGAGATATGTCGGCCTACGACATTTGTGAATGTGATATTTTTGAATTTGTTGAAAAGCATAATGATGTAATGGTATTGCGTTTAATGCATATATATATATATATATATATATATATATATATATATATATATATATATATATATATATATATATATATATATATATATATATATATATATATATATATATATATATATATATGTGATCATGTTTACACCAAAGTCATATGTTTTATACATGTAGGGTGTAAACATTGGAAGACATGAAGAAGTGTTAGAATACATAACGTACATCGGAATCAGTTTATCTATTCTTTGCCTGATTGTAACACTCTTTATATACCTTCGTGGAAAGTAAGTAAATATGTTATTTCATTACATTAGGGTCATATTATACCCAACGCAAACAAAGTTGTACGCGTTCGAACCGAAAAAATGGTAATTTCCACAAAGTTCCATATGGCAATGATCTGTCATTCTTTGAAATAACTAAAAATGGCATTTCTTTCCATTTGTATGGTCTAATACGTTAATTGAAGTTGGCGCAGGTATAATTATATTATTCTCAATTTTTTTTCACTCAACAGGAAAATACTCTGACTTGTCTTAAGTGTTTTGTTACTAATTCGTGTACGACTCGTAGAAACAAGTCTACTTGTGCCACTTTTACTCGACTAGTTGAACAAATAAAAATATCGGTGAATGATTATCTAAATGTACTGTACAAGAGTAACATGACTCTCCCTTGCATAAACGAACAACAATAAAGACACGCTAAAGTGGTAATACAACATCAAACTGCCAAGTCTCCGTTTTAAGTTCAGACAACCAACAACTTATTTCTAAGTTATACTTTCATGATTATAATAATGAAAGTATAATAATTGCATATGAAGGACTTTTCATTTTTCGAAATTGAAATCCAGATTCTTGCAACTGTTGGAAGGCTTTCATCATACAAGAATTGTAAAGTAGTTTTAATGTAATTAAAGCTATTGTGTTTCACTTCAGATTGTTAAAATCACAAAGGATTATCATTCACGCTAATCTTGCAACGTCACTGCTGATTGGTCAAGTTTTGTTCATTGGGGGCGTTGATGCAGTACACAACAAAGTAAGTCCCTGTTATTATCTTTCTAGTTTTCTCAATTAATGTGAAGGACAAAATTTGTCGTTTTCTCATTCACATGTAGTAATATATGTTAATTCAATGAGTGTGTGTTTATCCTGAGTTCAAATGTGTGAAGAGTTGTTCGTATGTTTGTTGTCAAAAAGTAACGGAATAATTCATCTCTCTCTCTCTCTCTCTCTCTCTCTCTCTCTCTCTCTCTCTCTCTCTCTCTCTCTCTCTCTCTCTCTCTCTCTCTCTCTCTCTCTCTCTCTCTCTCTCTCTCTCTCTCTCTCTCTCTCTCTCTCTCTCAGTTTATTTGTGTTGCGATTGCTTGTATGTTACATTACTTTTTCTTGGCGGCCTTCTCTTGGATGCTGGTTGAGGGCGTTCATCTCTACATGAAATCAGCAATGATATTTGGCAAAGACATCAAAACTTGGATCTTCTTCCTGTTAGGATGGGGTAAGTAAACATCTACTAAATGACTGTCCAAAGGAAGAGGAAATTTTTGAGACCTAGTCTGGTTCATTTCTGATTCCTTCACTGTTCATAACCTGTGGGCCTTTGTCACGAAAGCCAAGTTTTTTCTAAAGTACAAGATGAGGGAGTGACCACAATTACTGGAGAAGTAAGAAAGAACTCTCTCTCTCTCACACTCACACACACACACACACACACACACACACACACACACACACACACACACACACACATGTCACAGGTTTATAAACTTGGTCTAATATTTCTCTAAAATGATACAATTCAACATTTATACAACGAAATCGTTTGCACGAAATAATTATGCTTAAGTCTATAAACTTAGAGTACACTTAAAAGTTACTGATGGCTGGTTGTGGCAAATAAACTACTCACAATGTTCGGCGTACAGTCTTTTTGTCTTGTATCGAAGCGTAGACTTTGGACACAATGCTGGCACTGCAACACAGGTAATTCATGGATGAGATTGTCAATTGTTCACGAATGCAAAGCTAAGTTCCGCATAATGTGGTATTCAAAGTCTTGGCAAACGCTGAGTTCCAAGCAGTAACAGAGTCCAGAACTTCCTCATACAGGAAACCAACAGCATATTACAGAAACTTTGTAGGTTTATCACAGATCAAATTCTGAAGATCAGCTCCCAGAACGGTCAAATATTGTCCCTTTAAGTTAAAAACTAGTATCAAAACAACTCTATTTCAACACACGATTGGATAATCCTAATTGTCACCAGGTGTCCTTCATACTGTATGCAAATTCACAAAAGTTGTTTATATGCAAATTCACAAAAGTTGTTTATGTATCAGGCAGCCATCTGTCGTATCATATTATGCTAATTTACAACTTAACTTAAATTATGTGCGGGTAAACATGTATATAATGCCCATACCTAGTAAACAAGTGTGGCCGGTCAACCTAAAGTCGGTGACCCTGGCAAATAAACTTTACTAAAATCACCACTTTGTGACAGGCTTGAATTTTAAATACCAAAAAAACACCATCATGCTTTACTTTCGTCAGAATATATGAAACCTATATTGATGACGTCACGACATGGCACTTTACAACGCACCTGGAATAACATACCTTTTCTCAACATGTCGTATTTTTCAATTTAATTAGCAACTTTATACTCCCAACCGTCATTCATTCTGATCATTTACTTCATAGGCCTTCCAGCTGTCATCGTTAGCATAACATTTGCTGTACGATATGATGGATACGGAGAAGAAGGCAGTGGAAAGTGTTGGCTGTCGACAGAACACGGACTAACTTGGGCTTTCATCGGACCTGTCCTCGCTATTATACTGGTAAGTTCCTGTACCAAACGTACTGCTTTTTTCCTAATATGAAATGTGACTTACTCGTTGGGACCATTCTTTTTGAATCTACTTTTAATATTCACAATACACAACAACAAAAAGTTACTTTGTCACTTTGTTGCTTAGTTACAACTGTAGTATGATTTACTAAGTTGGATATTTATGTATATCGCAATAGAAACAGTATTTTGAACTTTTGATCTGTGCATCTGTTTATACCTCACCAAATGTTCTGTAACTTCTTTTATTTTAGGCAAATACGGTTGTCCTCGTACTTGTTATTCGTGTATTTATGACATTGAAAGCAAACGCAGACAAATCAGAATTGCAGAGAATCAGGTATGGACTATATGTTCAGAAGAATACGCTAAATGAATTTTGCGGAAATGTTGTGGTCGTGTTTACAAAATAACTGAAGAATTCGCACAGGGAACAATAATTTTTCTTTTGGAAAATCAAATGAACTCGAATAAACCAACACTTTTTCAGATGAACGCTTTTTCACTGTCCTTTTGATAACTGGACATAAATATGGTTGTTAACTGTCATGCTTTCAAGAAAATTACCTTTCCAAAGACATATTGGTGCACATGGTGTCGATCAAAATGTGGATAATTTTAATCATATTGTTCTTCATACAATTGCATTGCAGAGTTTTTCTTTGAACGAGTAACAGCGAATTTAAAGTTAGGAGGGACATCCTAGGTCAAAGTTCAGAGTTCATACTTAAAGTGTGGCTCAAGCTGAGGTTATAAGGTTTTTACTCCAGTGAAATCACAAAATCTCAAATTTCTGTTACGAAAGGTGTCCGTATATTTACATTTTTTTAATGTGTAAGCGATCACGTCAGTGTATTTAAATAAAAGAAGAAAAGACAAGTTTACTTATTAATATCTTTATCCATAGAGTTGGTATTCGTGCTATACTGATGTTACAACCTTTACTGGGACTGTCCTGGATGTTTGGATTACTAGGAGTCAACAAGGATACAGTGGTTTTTCAATATTTGTTTGTACTATGTAATTCCCTACAGGTAGGAAAAGTGGCCTACAATATAATCAGTACTGACTACGTACTATGCATGGTAATGGATTTCTGTATACTGCTATTCCTAATGTATATGCTAAAGCATATAAAGTGAAACTCTTGACAACTGAACCTCTGTATGATTAAGAATGCAGATAACTGTATGCTCCCCAGGGACTTTAGTAGGTGTGAAGAGCGGCCGTTGTGCAGCTGGGGCCCGTGTCAAGGTTACTAATTATACAGTAGAGTTTGGGAAAGCGCTCACATTATTATTAAAAGTTATAATTGAAGAATTTGAAATTGTATAATAAATCTAAGATGCCCTCGTCTCTTGAGATTCTGGTTGTTTATATTGTATACTTACTGAGATTCATTATATTTCTCTTTGCAGGGAATGTTCATATTTCTCTGTCATTGCATATCAAACGAAGAGGTAAGTAGTATATCTCTTCATCTTGCAGCTGAGTACGATAACGTTGCCACCCATACTAATTTTGAGTTATGTTTTCACTACAACGGGGACATTTGATGGAAGTGTCAGTGCAGCGGATGCCCTAGTCTTGCTGCTAGACGTTCGGGCTTTCTTTCGATGCTATAACTATAAGCGAACGAAGTTCGCATGTGAGGGCCTGCCCGAACAGTCTAGCGAATGTCATTTTCAGACCGGACATTCCATTGAGATTACGATAAGCGGTGGGTTGGGCCATATATGCATATATATACTTTAATATATTCAATCTCTGCATGCAGGTGTTGACAAACACATTTATGTCATTACTATGTCTTATCAGTTTATGGTAATTGTGTTTGATGAGTGTGTAGACGTTGTCATTCACACATTTTAGTTAACGCATTGGTGGTTATTTTTACAAGCCCCTCCTTAAGATGAATATGCATGAAAATTTAGCTATTGTCCTCTGTTTGTGCTTGTCGCAAATACGGTTCTCTGATTGGCAGTTATTTATATCCTGATGACATTCGCTAGACCTCGGATGTTCCATCCTCGATAGCGTTGTTCGGCTGTGTGTCGTATTTTATCGGAAGAACATCCGAGGGCTAGCTGATAGACTACGGATGCCCATACTAGTAGTAAACATTACTTCTGGTATAGAACTTGACATATCTGTGATTGTTTGATTTTTGGAACCTTGTAATAAATTAAAAGTAAAGAGTTTTGCAATGAACAGTGGCGCCCGCAGTGTTGACAAGTTATAAAGACAGACATTATTGTGCCCTGTAGTATGGTACAAATTGATGATAGCGGTGACTTGGTATTGTAGACATAATTGTAGTGTAATCAATTAATATAGTGTAAATAAAAAGGACTCCTGAAATTGTACGCTGGAAGTAGATATAAACTAGACACTGTATGAGCCTCCCCAGAGGTATCTAGAATTATCAAGGTATTGTTATCACAGTCTCTTTTATAATCATTCCCGTGCTTTTAGGGAACACACTCTCAAACCACTAACCTGATTGGTTGTCATCGATGACTCAATGGCCAATTAGGTGCCTCATTGTGTTTATACCTGTAATGATGACAAGACACATACCTTGTCAATTCTGTGACACTCCAACAACCCTGAAATGTTTAAATGCTCATTTTCGTTTCTTCTGTTAACTATTTCAACGTCTTTATCTTAAAGCAACTTTCATTTACTTCGAAGTTAACTGTCAGAGGCTGCCATGTAGATAGACAAAACAGTTGGCATGGATAATATAAAGAACAATCTTTGTGATGGTTAATTTGTTACACATTGTATCGTTTGGGGCGTGCTAAAATACCAAGATTGAAAGCAAAAAGATCAATCGAACAGAAACACATTAATTACACCTTGAATATTCAAGATATCGCACAGACTTATCATTACCGTGAGTTAAAGTAATTATATAAATGTTCATGAATTAATTAACGGCAACATGTTACAATACTTCTTCTAGTTTGTTTCTGTCTTAGCTTGCCGGAATTAATATCTTTGGCGTTACATATTCAGGCAAAATCATATGTTTGTCTAACAACTAATATCATAATAATATGTAATGTTTATTTCATTATATACTTTTAGGTCAGAAAACTCTTTCTAAGGAAATATAAAAAGATGGTTTCCACGGTTAATACTACTCCATTGGGAACAGGATCATCAGCCTCAACAGAAATGACCCAGCACACCACAACACCGAAGTCACCATCTCAAGGTACTGTTGATTAGTGTTCAAACAGAGACACAGACACAGACACAGACACAGACACAGACACAGACACACAGTTACACAGACACATACACAGACACAGACACAGACACAGACACAGACACAGACACAGACAGTTACACAGACACATACATAGACAGAAACAGAGATAGAGACAGACACAGACAAAGACACACACAGACACACACACACACAGACACAGACACACACACACATAATTGTGATTATTGTGTATAGTCTTATAATGCTCTGCTACTAATATTACATCGAGCACTGTTCTCTCCAGTGAGACACTTATACTTATATGAACATAATATATGAACATATATATATATATATATATATATATATATATATATATATATATATATATATATATATATATATATATATATATATATATATATATATACACTTATATTACACTGATTAAAGTACAAGGCATGTTAATCACGTGTAACATTCAAATCATTGTTCGTTGCAGGATCAACTTGTTCGAAAAAGGCATGGATTTGATTACTCTACTAAGTCTCTTGTGAGATTATAAATGACGAGACGCTATCCTTGGGAAGTTTAAGCCACAATTAACAAGACATGTCCAAGAATTTACATTTGGCACTATTTTAAAGTACCCCCGGTTACATACGACATAAGAGGCAGTATGTATGTGTGTAATACTATGTACATTTGTATGTATGTATGTATGTATGTATGTATGTATGTATGTATGTATGTATGTATGTATGTATGTGTGTATGTATGTATGTATGTATGTATGTATGTATGTATGTATAAATAACGTGTGTGCGCACGAATGCATGTAATAAATGCCGTTTGAATGTCGGCAGGAAGGTAGATAAATAGGGCGAGTTACATAGGTAGGTAGATATGAAGACAGGCGTATATATATACGAGAACGAGTCGAGACTGTTACTAATCAGGAAATATCATTTGTGTGTTTTTTGCCATAATGTGATGACGTGTACATAATGTGTCAGTGCATAACCTCAGTATTTGATGTGCTATATATGTCCAGACCTATTTTGCATGAATTTCAAAGTTTTCCATCATCCCTGGTGTAGTTAAGTCTCAACCGCTCTCACTTCCGTCCACATATTCGTTACACACATCTTTGGCACGGTAGCTGCCTTTCAAGGCACAGTATTTTGTCAAAACCGATTCGTATACATATAACGACGAGTCAGACAAGTACGTTTTACAAAATACAACATTTGTACTATCTTGTATTGCTTGCGAATTATATTTGATGATTAGTCGCAGTTTTACCGGCAATAAAGAAGTATGACACTCGATCTTAGAATCATATGTAGCATTTTAAATAGTGTAACTAATGAAAAGTATATAAATATATTGTCAACATGAAATGTTAATTTTGAAATGAATATATCCATTTGAATACGGTAGAAAATATAGGAAATTGTACAGGACATTTATTTAAATTTTGTACCCCAAGGAAAATGTAATATGTGCAGTATACAATATGTTTCGAATTTGTACTAAAGCGAACACCACTGCAGGAAATGAAGGCATTTTCATAAAATATAGGTTGTGGAGAGCCATTGCATGACTTTCACATAATCTACAATTACTTGTGTTAACAGAGAAGCATCAAGTTAATCTTGTGCATGTATAGGGTATCTTTACAATGGGCCATTGCCTACATGTAATTCTAGGTGATGTAAAAATCGTGAAATGGCCCCAGTAACTTTAGTTTATAAAACATGCCTTTATTTCACGGAGTGGCGTTCCCCTTTCACAAACAGAATAAACCTTTTTGAAGTCAGTGCTATCCGTCCATCAGTCTGTCTGTTCATTTTGGAAATGTGCTTGGTTATATATATATATATATATATATATATATATATATATATATATATATATATATATATATATATATATATATATATATATATATATATATATATATATATATATATATATATTGTATTTTATATTACATTATGTTTTATCGGTGGCCAAAATTTGACGACATATTTTATCTTTCAATCATTTTGTGTCATTTACTTTGTTACATAATGATAATAACGATTCAGAATTGATGAAACATGAAATGTACATATCATTCAATAGTTGTTCTATATTGTAAATAAAAGTAATGTGACATCAAAGCTATTGGTAGTATGTTTAAATACATCATTGCATTATTACACAACCTGTCTACTCGCTGATTATGTGAGTCCACTCTCTGTCTGTCCAGCATGTCCTCATAGCAGTTTCAACACACCCCAACAGCAATCATAGCAGTTTCAACACACCCAATAGCAATCCTAGCAGTTTCAACACCCCCTAACAACAATGATCAGACTGATCATGTTTAGAACTTTGCATACATTAGCGTTTTGCATTGTTTGAATTCTAATTTGGGCAATGATAGATACGGTATGTTTAAATCTCCATCAGAAAATATCCACAATATATGCACAATGTATATTACAAAGATAAAAAAGCGATTGATAGGCAAGTGAATCAACATCCACAAAGTGAATGCAAAAGTGCCTAGCAACAAGACCCTACCCATAGCAACAGTGGAATGGCGATGTATATTGCACAAATAACAACATGGATGGTTAGGCAAGTGAAAAAATGACTAAACCTTGACATAATTGATTAGCAATGAAGATACTGCCCATACCAACAGTAAAATTTTGGTGTAGATAAACCATATTCTTTTCTTTTGTGATTATTTACCAAAGCTATACAGATATGGGTGTGCACAAAGCGAGCAGCAGCCTTTTCATTTTATCGCATAATTCGAGTATATCTACGTCCCACGCAGAATTGATACTTTGGATATCACATGTTTTTAAAGGGCTTGCAATTAACCGTCATAGCTGGAAGTTAGACCAAAAATAATCTTGTATATATTTAAAGACAGACAAAAACAGATATACATACATACATACATACATACATACATACATGCATACACACACATACATACATACATACATACATACATACATACATACATACATACATACATACATACATACAGACAGACAGACAGACAGACAGACAGACAGACAGACAGATATATAGAGAATTGTAATGGATGACACCGAGTCGAGAGTTTTAGAATTTGAAACTACTCATTTTATGATGTCCATTTATTATTTTAACTCATAACACGTTGATTGAGCAATAGATAAATCTTTATTTACATAACAATATATTCGTTTAACTAAACATCAGACAACACTGAGCATATTACATGTACACAACATTTGAAAATACGGAGAGACGAGTTCTGCTATGATGTACACGTAAGGTATGGAGAATAATTCAAGTGTTTATGTAAATACTAGATTAGTCTTGATACTTATTCCTAAAAACGTTGACTCTGATCTATATTGCTGGCCTACGTAGACAAGTTCCTGAGTTAAAAATCATGGAATCTGTGATTCTTTTAATGAAAAATAACCATTTTAACTTAATTTGTTCAAATACAAGATACTTTAGATATGCCCATTACAGTCTCTCAATTTGAACAATATCTGAATGAATATTATGTTTGTATGTTTGAAAATGGGTCAAAATTGGCAGAATTGCTGAACTTATTTTTAAGGAATGAATACTTCGACTGAATTTAGAGCTAATGCGAATAGATGCTGCTCTCCTCTAACCATACAAACAAACTTTGTGGTCGAAGTTATCGTTCTTGAAAATCAATTTCTTTCTACGCACAATTCAGTCACTTTGATAGTATTTTAACCATTTTAACCATTTTAACTGATTTATATTTGTCATGTGCTTTACTCATTTTTCAATTGTTACTTTTTAAGTGACATCACAATGATTTCTTAATGTATTTATACATAATGGAAACAAATAAATACCAAATACATTCATCGTTGTTCTTGAGTGAATGTGGGGACCCTTGGTGTCATCTAAAAGCTGTTTTTCTAATAGTTACGAAAAGCCATGAGTCCATTATAACCTGTCGTTCTTGCTTGATCAGTGACTACAGTAGCTCTCGTTCTACCGACCAACTTGTTATGGTACGCTACATTCATATCAGCTGATTGGCTTGAATGTACATTTAGTGCTAATATAATTTAAATTTTATACATACGGGTATTCTGATTTCGAGTTTTGGCGTTGTGAATACCATAATAAGCTGGCAGATAGAACAAGCACTAGTGTATGACTGCCAGTTACAGATGTAGTGAGGGAGACAGGCTACGTGTCAAAATAGATTTTAAAAGGTACACTATCTGACTAGTAACCAGAAAGTATTATTCAACATGACATAAAACGTGGTGAGATTGATATATTTGAGGGATTTTATTTTTCAGAAAGCTACACTCATTTCTTATTCAGATTTTTATGATAAATGGCAGGCCTTCACTTCGCTCATCACAGTATACAACAACTGTTTATTACATAAAGGTGTATATCATTCTTGCAACTGTACACACACACACACACATACACACATACATACATACATACATACATACATACATACACACATACACACATACACACATACATACACACACTAAATGACATGTAATGAAAATTTCAACAAACCCCATTTGATCATGTAAAAATCTATTACGTAACAATTATATATATGGCTATTATTCAGATTATTTTATCTACATCTTACGTTTTTTAGAGAAGTAAAATTTGTCAAAATCATCATAGTTGAATTAAGATGAAGATGCGCCGTTGTCTAAAGGCCAGTGTAATCTGTAGCTGACGTCATCCTCCAAAATCACGAATTGTGTGAGCAAAATAAGAGATCTCACAAAACTTGCCCTCTTGACGATAACAAATAGTAAATATTGTTTTGCTATTATTGCGTTTAGGATAATCTTATATAATAATAATAACACTATTAATAGTAGCACTATTCACAAAGCAGATTACAGTGGTTAGCATTCTATAAAGTATCTCCAAATTATTCAAATATATAAAGACATTGACACGACCACTTGAAAAATAAGGGCAGCTCGAATGTCATCTATGGACGGAAGAGAAAGAGCTGGAAAGGTGAAGGAATGGTGTACGGACAGTCGACGTCACTTCTATGACATTTCATAACTTTACAAGGTCAGAATTAAGGAGAGGTAAATCTACTGGTAGTACTATCCAATCTATACTGGATTTTTAAATCTTTCCAAAGGCAACTCCCTTGTTTGCAAACTTCTTTCATATGACCCATGACCTTTCAGATGACCCATGACCTTTCAGATGACCCGTGAACTTTCAGATGACCTGATTAATGATATATATGATTATAACCAAGCTTTCTTGGAATTGGTTGACCCTGAAAAGGAAGTAAAATATTCGAATTTAAAATGAAGAAATGTTAGAAAAACGATGCGATACAAATCAGATATCCGTTCAGATTTGTTAGTACCAAATGAGTCATTTGCTGAAGCTGATGTGCACTGAATTTAACAAATGTCTTAATAGTGCTTTATCAAACGTAAAAGCCTTGTGTTGCAGACTGGATAGTTATAGCTAACACTTCATAACATATATCTGAAATTAAAAACTACCTTGTATCGCCTCATCTGTCTCAGGTTTGGTTGGTTTTACAATGGAATGCTGAGTTGTCTCTGTTAGCGTAGACGACGCTGTCCCTGATGACGTAGAGTGGACTGAAGATGCCATCTTCTTATATCTCTTCAGGAAAATATTCCTAACCTGTAACAATTCATAAAAATCTGATTCACGAGTGTATCTTCGAAGATAAAAACTGCCAAAATATTCCTAACCTGTAACAATTCATAAAAAAATATGATTCACGAGTGAACCTTCGAAGATAAAAACTGCCAAAATTTTCCTAACCTGTGACAATTCATAAAAATCTGAATCACGAGTGACTCTTCGAAGATAAAAACTGCCAAAATATTCCTAACCTGTGACAATTTATAAAAATCTGATTCACGAGTGACTTTTCGAAGATAAAAACTGCCAAAATATTCCTAACCTGTAACAATTTATAAAAATCTGATTCACGAGTGACTCTTCGAAGATAAAAACTGCCAAAATATTCCTAACCTGTAACAATTCATAAAAATCTGATTCACGAGTGACTCTTCGAAGATAAAAACTGCCAAAATATTCCTAACCTGTAACAATTCATAAAAATCTGATTCACGAGTGAATCTTCGAAGATAAAAACTGCCAAAATATGATCTACGACTTTCTTCCTTTATCACTTTTATTTATCTAGACATTGAAAATTACTAATTTGATCAAAGTAGCAATTAAAAATGTATATATGTTTAAAAACAAAACAAAGGTTTTAATATTCACCTCTTCGTTTGTTATGCAGTGAAGGAGGAATATGAAGACGCCCTGCAAACAAGAGATACGGTAAATTGCTATGGTAAAAATCACACCCGTCAGATATATTATCAGGACATTATATGACGTGCAAGGTACACCCCAAAAAGCTTCCCTAGCAACTGTAAATGCCACTCCGGGAAATAGATACATTTTCATAAACTATGGGTCCTAGAGAATCCTTTCATAATTTTACATCACCTATAATTACCTTCGATTTCATAGAAACATCAAGTTATCTTGTGTCTTTATAGAGTACTTTGCCATAGGCTATTATATGATGGGAGTTAACTGAAATAATGTATTCATGGCGGCACAATGAATATTCTTTATTCATGAGAACTTGAAAATTGAAATCAGTTTGTAGTTTATTGAAGTTCCTCAAATACGTGATTTTTGACATGCTTGCCTACCTGGAGAGAATTGCAGAGAACAAACAAATATTGGAATACTACTGTGTGTTCATTCACTCCAAATAAACCAAACAACCATGATAGTCCAAGAAGAGGTTGCAGCATTAAGATTGCACGCAGACCAACTCTACAGAGACATATGGTATTTTATCATTAGTGCAGTCTACAACCAGCCCACCCCACCCTCACCCCCATCGTCATGTTTTAAATCAATGCATTCATCCTGTTCAACAAACAGAATCATGTATCTTTTAATGCATTATGTGCCTCTGGAATGAAAGTATTTAAACTTACTTTGTTAAAGAAAGTCAATTCTTAGTAAAAATTCAGGGATCATCATGAAACATTATAATTGATACGAAAATGGAAATGTTTTGATGTTTTCGATTGTTATTTAACATAATCGATTCTTCTTGCCTGGCTGTTAGGAATATAGGTTATGTTATGACGTAACGCCTGAATAACGTAACAATTCAAACTTACTTGATTCTTTCTCTCTCCGTCTTGTCAGCGTTTGCTTTCAACGTCATGAACACTCGAATTACAAGTCCGAGGATAATCGTGTTAATCTGAAATGACAGATCAGAAATGAAGATCAAAATACAAAGCGCTTCAAGGTAAAGAACACACGCGAAAGTTTCGGTTATTGAGTTACAAACTGTCCAGAATCCATAATAGTATCTGTGTTGTTGTGGAACTTATCGTTTCACTTGACAGAGATAAAGGCGTGTGTACATTGTTCCACCAATTTAGGGGTGCAACAGGCATTTAATGTTTGTTCCTTGGAGGAAAGATTTCAAGACATATCATTACCAAAATAGATCAATCATCTAAGCGTGTTTCAAAAACTATATCCATGACACAAATCACACTGTATGTGTAGGACCTCTGACCAAGACTTATAAAACAAAAACAAAAACCACAAATAAGCCATTGGAGTAACGTATGAATTGTGTTTGATAAAATCATAAGGTTCGCCTACCAGTATAATAGCGAGGACAGGTCCGATAAAAGCCCAAGTGAGGCCGTGCTCTGTTGATAACCAACATTTTCCACTACCTTCTTCTCCGTATCCATCATGTCGTACAGCAAATGTTATGCTAACGATGACAGCTGGAAGGCCTGTTAGGACAATAATGAACAAATCGTTGTACACGTAATGGTACTCGCCTTGTTGTGCTTGTTTCTTAAAATCTCCATTAACTGTAACTGCAACATTTTTTGAAACTATTTTGTTAGATAAAAATGACTTACTTATAATATTGTACGCAATGAACAATATTGAATCAGCTGTGGGTAAATATTATCGTGCAGCTGTACACATGTTATGGTACAATAAATCCAATCAAATTGATGTTGGGGTCAGCACGCAAATATCAACACCCCATTGCGACCACAATTTCAACCTGTTGGTGTATTACTTCTGAGTACAATCTACCCCTCATTTACATGTACAATGTCTAATTATTGGTTATTCGACAATTTGTAGTGAATATATTGTTAGTTGTCTGTTCGAAAAAAATAGTACTCCACTCCATTTACATCTGTCGTATTGGATGCCTCTCTCAAACTTCACAACTTTTTTTCTCCAAATATAGCGACCAAGGTAAGTGAATTTAGCAGTAAACATCAGTATTTAGAACATATAATTATCCAAAGAAGGTAGGAATTTACTCACCCCATCCTAAGACGAAAAATATCCAGGTCTTCACATCTTTACCAAATACCATTCTAGACTTCATGTAAAGATGAATACCTTCAATTAACATCCATGAAAATGCAGCCAAGAAGAAATAGTGAAGCATAAAAGCAACCGCAGCACATATATTCTAGAGAAATAAAACAAACAAACAAATATATAAGTATTTGTCATTGCATTTGTCATCACACATCCAGTAAATCCATCGCTTAAAGATAATTGACGTAGCCTTTACAAAAACGCTATATTTATAATTACTGATTCTGTACAAGCATATAAGAATATTTGAATACACTACTCCTATAAATCTTTCCTATGCTTTAAGAGTGAAAGAAGGAAATTAAACTAAAGAATGGTTATTATTTGTTTTAAAGGAAATGCTTTTGCTAAAAGAGTTTTAAAATAAAGATTTTAGGTTAACATAGCGAAACATGCAACACGACACAATGATTTGCATATCACAATTCACTTACTGGATTATGAGTTGCATCCACACCACCGATAAATAACACTTGTCCAATCAGCAAGGACATAGCAAGATTAGCATGAATAATGATGCGCTGAGACTTCAACAGTCTGTTGGAAAGGAAATGAATGTCATCATGAAATTAGGAAAGAGAGGGACTATCGTGTGACCTTTCAAACCGATTAGGTCCAGTGGTATGTAAGTTACTGATAGGCGAAATGGGAGAGAGCATTGTACACGTTAGTTTGCTGAAACGTCTGTTTTATTAATAGTATTGTCTTGAAAATAAAACTGTGTTTCCGATAACATGGCGTAAGAAAATAGGGTAGGTAGGTTATTTTATTGTATTTCATATTTTTAATTGTTATATTTTTTTTTAAATATTACTTCGACCCAAAAACAAACAAAATGTTGGTCAGAATATCTCTTCTGTTATAGTTTGATGAAATATGTACAGACATCACTGGGGAAAGAAAACAGACGTGCATGAATTATCTTTTTGACTTAAATGTTAACAAACGAAAATGAAAACTAAAGTACTTGGTGTCAAGAAAAGTTAGTATTTATACTAGTGATCGATCTATCTATCGAAATCAATCAATCAATTAATTATATGCTCGCTGCCCCCTGTGAATAAACTATTCTACTACTACTACTACTACTACTACTACTACTACTACTACTACTACTACTACTACTACTACTACTACTACTACTACTACTACGGTACTACTACTACTACTACTACTACTACTACTACTACTACTACTAAATGCAATTTTGTTCATCCGGAAAATGACATGCAATTTGTTGGAAATCCCAGTTAGAATTTGCAATACAATTGAATCATGTAGGTGACATGTTGTCTCCAGTAATACACATATATATTATCCAACAGTTAAGCTACTAGTAATAGTCCTTGCTGAGGTAGAGCTACACAATCAAGTGTATATATTGTTGAAGTAAAGACGGTAACAGGACAACTGCCCCCCGGACAACTGCCCCCCGGACAATTGCCCCCGGACAATTGCCCCCGAAGGACAACTGCCCCCCGGACAATTGCCCCCGAAGGACAACTGCCCCCCGGACAATTGCCCCCCGGACAACTGCCCCCGAAGGACAACTGCCCCCCGGACTACTGCCCCCGAACGAAAAAAAAACTAGTATTACAGATGTACGGGTTTGTCATTCATTAAAAAGTCACCGTCGGCAACTTACCGCCGCAATTTGCGTACATTATACTCACTAAACACAAACACGAAGTCATTTTTTTACTGGAAAAGATTTATTTATTATCAGTTCAATACAAAATATACAGGTAACAAGATAGAAAACGAGTCAAAAGTAGAAAAAATATTGAGACTCAGAATGTACATTCTCGTAAGACTTTGGTGACAGTAAATGGTGACTCGGCTCGGTTTATCATGATCAGCCAGTGTTTAAAACTGTAAATTGTGGGCTATTCTGTATTTACTGGCGGAATACATAAATTGCCCTGAGCCTTCTGTCATGTATTGTATTCATAATTAAACAGCGTGCAATAATCGGTTATAGAGTGTGGTAAATTATTGTGTATTAAGTCGTAAACACAAACACCTACTAAATACTTGTGTAACTTAAACACGTCGAGAATTGTTAACTGGTTGAAAAGAGGAGAAGAATGTTCCAGAAAATTATGTGAATTACGGCGGTAAGTTAAATCATCATGCCGACATTTATGAATGACGTAACAATTGTCACAGATAACAATAGAGTAAAACATGTGAATGTAGTGAGTATAATGTACGCAAGTTGCGGCGGTAAGTTAAATCATCATGCCGACATTTATGAATGACGTAACAATTATCACAGATAACAATAGAGTAAAACATGTGAATGTAGTGAGTATAATGTCCGCAAATTGCGGCGATAAGTTGCCGACGGTGACTTTTTAATGAATGACAAACCCGTACATCTGTAATACTAGTTTTTTTTTCGTTCGGGGGCAGTAGTCCGGGGGGGGGGGAGGGGGGGCAGTTGTCCTTCGGGGGCAGTTGTCCGGGGGGCAATTGTCCTTCGGGGGCAATTGTCCGGGGGGCAGTTGTCCTTCGGGGGCAATTGTCCGGGGGGCAATTGTCCGGGGGGCAGTTGTCCGGGGGGCAGTTGTCCTAGAATCGTAAAGACACACATTAAAACATATGAACGCCAAAGGGCAAATTGGACAAATAATATTTAATGAATACTTACTTTCCAAGTAGATAAATCAACAAAGTCACAATGAGACAAAGGATAGATAAACTGATGCCGATGTACGTCATGTATTCTAAGGCGTCCTCGTGAACACCAAGGTCTATCATCTAGATAAAACAAAAACAAACAACAGATTTATGCCCTACACATAAATGAAATGTCAGTGCATCCTTAGCATTATGATACGAGCCTTAATGATATTAGTATTATTCTCCATTTATAATTAATCTTTATCATTAAATTTGCATACTGCAAAATCACTCATTAATATATATAACATACATAAATTCGAAGTGTCCTCCGATTGTGTGAAATGTGTTAGAATTACTAGTATTGTTCTATCAGAGGTGAATGAGTAAGAAAAGCTTAAATCTATGACTTTGGAAGTTGGATTCGAATTAAAAACCATAACGGTATAGTTTAGTTTATATGCAACTCATACAAAATCAAAGGGTATATTGTTCATTACCCTTGAAATATCATTATGGGTACATAGATGCTTCAATAAAGTCTCTAATACTAAGATACGTGAAACAATGAACATATCAGAATACCCACTGTTTCATTATCTTAGTGCTAAATACTTCTGTAGAAGCAATTATGTGAGCTCAATTTAAATTCTAAACTCTAAACCAAACTGTATTTACTAATCAACATCAATAAAAAAAACAATGACATTTTGAATACATTAATGTGATAATGAAGTCTTTATGACGATTATTTGTTACTTTCAAACCATATACCAAACGTAATGACCATTACCTCGGTATACTGCATCAAGACAGCAAAGTTTGTCAGATGATTGCAGCGGCACACTGTGTGAGTTTCGTTGGTAGCCTTTTCATCTAATTCACAGCCTTCAGATGACCAAATACTGTATGTCATTGAATAAAGGCCTTACAGTAAATGCAGTGGAGACAAAAGCAACTGCTAATAGTACATGAAAAATTGATCATATAACATAAATATTTAGTAACACATATGCCTATCCCATGATACACTATACGATATAATGAACAAGATAATTGATCAATATTTTAGCATCACATTAAGATGCTTCTAATACAATAAAAGTACGCAATATGGGAGCCATCTATAGATACCTCTAATGAGAAATACGAAAAGGTAGTTTCGAAACAGGAGTAATCACTTCATGGGAACGAATTCGAAAGGAATTCAAGGCTGTATGGCGATAGCTGTCACCATGATCATTTTGTCAAACAAAACCACGTATATAACGTGTTTTACCGTAGACATAGATATACAAGTTATATTGAAATTACAAAGAACATTTAATAGTGGAATCCTATCCCCAACCCAAACCCTATCCCAACCATCCCCCCTCCCCACACATACACACACACACACACACACACACACACACACATATATATATATATATATATATATATATATATATATATATATATATATATATATATATATATATATATATATATATATATATATATATATATATATATATATATATTTATATGATATGAACAATATTGTGAACGCTTTCGCATACTTTCATCGACAAGTTAAATAGTGCAACGTTTCAAGTCATGTGTACTTAAAACTTAAAACGATCTGTATTTGATATCCTTACCCTATGACTGGCTTCCAAAACGAGCATCGCTGCTCATGCGTTGTGTCCTGTGGGAAGAAAACGGGATATTGATGGTAAGACATATACTCATATACCGGAACGTGTGAAGAATTTCTATTAAGAACAAAGAATAGACGAATTTGTAATAATTTAGACTCTTTAAAGTGCTTTTATTGATTAAGGGAAATTTGAAATTTGTATTCGTATACATTCTTAATTTTATTGTGTAATGATTTATAAAAGGATAATATATATTAATTTCAATTCCGTATAAAGGTCACAGGTTGGAGGGAGGTTGTTATCTTTTCCAACATATCAATTGGCACTTGTAGTATTCTACTCAATTTGCTATCGGCAGAACTAAAACCCAGTCACAATCATTATTGCTATTGACAGTTTAATCGCGGTTTTATGTAAGCATGTTCTGCAAACAACTCACAACGGGTAAAAGCCGTATATAAAATCAGCTTGTGCCAAATTAGGAACGCTCAACAATGATGTACTGATGAACTAATACCTTTATGTAATGGATAGTTACCTCAATTAGTTTGAAGAAGAAACTGATGAAGCCGTCAGTAAAGTCCACCTCCTGTCCATCCTTGAGTACGAATGACACCGAGTAAATATGGCTGTTGAAGGTTTCTCTATACTTTTCTTTCAAATCTAACGTTGACGCTGCCTCGTGTAAATTTTTGTAAACGATGACTGCTATATTACCTGCAAAGTCAATTAAAACCAACATAACGTTTATATACACTGTACTAATTACATTATTATACTCTTGAAAATGGTGTTAACTGTATCACCAAGAGATGAGGTTTTCTGAGAAATTGGAGAAACGTGTGAACGGTTGTCCTGTTTACTTTAAATTGGGAAACATGAATGTTGGTTTTGAAAGTTGTGTCAAGAAATACAAGAGCAGAGGTGAATGTCGATGTATCCGGAAAGTAAACTATTATTCCATTGACAGTGCTGTAACAGCGTAGATAGCGGGTAACATTGGTCACTGCACGTATCAAACGTCAGACCACTATAGCACTCTTAGGACTATCTGAGATCAAACCAAGTAACGAATGGACTGAGACTCCACAAGTAACCGTCGAAGGTTTCAAATTTAAAATCGTTCCGACTTGGTTTGGGAGATCTTGGTAAAATAGAAAACCCTTGTTCTTAATAGATTTATTTGAAAAACTGACGTCTCGGGAATAAAACGTCTTCAACATGAGATTATCACAGTTACTTCAGACTTTAAATTCATTTAAAAGTACGTGAATACTAGCTCATATAGAAGAAGCATTATTCGGCAAAATCATTCTATTTTACTACGTTTCTAGTGTATACGGGTTTTAGGAGCATTTGTATATTATAATCGTACAAGCTGACGATGACAAGTTGAGGAAATGATGATGAAGACATGTAATAAGTTGAAGTAGGCAGGTCGTACTATGCCGTCCAGAAGGTCTATTATCGTAATTACTCTTGCTTAGCATCAAATTGACATTTATGTTAAAAGAGAAATATATTGTAGTCATCTTGCACAAAAATGTAGTTATAACTTACATCACCAAATACGACTAGATACGTTCGACTACATTTTCCAACCTTACAAAGTGAAATTTAATAATGCACATATGTCCGCAACTCACATTTTTGTATAACAGGGATATATGACAAATTTAAGCGTGAAGTTTGATGGAACGTACGTGTGAAATTGGTCTTTCAAATGACAATTTAATAAAAACAATGCCATACCAAGATTCTCTTGAAATATAGAGTAAGACACAGCCAGGGCGCTCTTGTAACCTTCTCCAGTGATTTCCTGGTAGTAATCATTCACATCAGGTTTGATATTGTTTGCGGTATGCAAATCTGTAAAGTTTTGAAACATTAATTGCAGGTCTGAAGTCAGATATGACTGAATGGAGACTAATTTCAATTACATTCATAAATATAGGAACTGTAAGCAAGTTGTCTAATCTGGCTTGTTTTCCAACAAAGACTTTTAACATCCGCCTATAGAGATTATCTGAGTATGCAATAGTGACTTCACATACTGTATGAAATAACAATTTAGTTAGAAAACAACCACGCGGAAAATGTATTTCTGTTTCCATAGAAACACCATAGTGGCAAACAATTTAACTCGTTCGAATAGTGATGATTAACACTCTTGTATATGGCTGACATGACTACGTTAAACTGACAGGCTGTCAGTCACAGATTCTCCGGGACGCTAGGACCTACGTGAACTTTCCTGGATTTCGTCAGCCTGTACTGTAACATGTAATTTATTTGAGTTGATTCAGCCTTAATTGGTGATTTCACTCGCTTCTGTATGGACATAATTGATAAAGACTGGCGTATTGAAGTATTTACCCTTGAGTTGGTTACGTTGATTGTGAGTCATCCACACCGGATTACAGAGGAACAATACGTTTTGAATTCTTCCGTCAAAGTACACATGCGAGAAATTGGCTTGTGAATCGAAACTGACTTGACAGATGTGTGAAGTTTTAACTGATGTACAGAATATTACAAAAAGACCCGAGGCACGTTTAACCCAATTGATACAGCGATTCCTCGATAGAAATCGTGTATAGTTGTCTAATTTATATTCATTGACGTGATTACCTAGGTTATTCTTGGATATTACAGCATCAGTAGCCGCTCCAGTTGAAGCAATCAGAGCAGCAAAACTGTCCATGCATTGTAGAAAGTTGGCGAACGTGTGCGGAGAAGCCTGAAAACAAAACGGAAATCTATGATCAATTGATCAAAATTCTGTCTGGCAACTGCAATAGTTTTTTAGTTTTGAAAACTCAATCAATGCGTCTGGATGGATAACGTGACTCGTAGAAAGCTTTAGATGACATTTTACTGATGAATGTGTTACTAGTAAGAATGGCTGCATGGTTTTCACCCAATGTGAATTTTCGAATAATATGCGTTGCTTTTTCTTAGTGAAGTTAGCTTAGTCGTAATTTCCGATTAGTCTTCTATTGTCCTACTTCTATGGGATTGTTTGGTTGTTTAGGCTGCGGTTAGAATTTACGGTGGTGGGGAGGGGGTGCTGGGGAGAATATATCTGTTAATGTTCTTGGTTAAACGACCACTTGTGAGGATTAATTTAGTTCAAATCGTGAGCAAAATATTTCGTGGCCCCCTTTCTGACAATCAGAATGTTCACCCCCCCCCTTCGCACACCCCCCCCCCCCATTTTCTCCACAGGTCCCCTGCCATAAATTCTGACCGAAGCTTTACATTGGCCAGTGAAAATGGACACATACGACAGAAATTGCCTGTCATTGACTCGAACTTTGTTTTGCTGAGCTTGATCGTTCTTAAAGTTCTTAACATTTCTGCATACTTTGTCATAGGAAAGCCCGTTTGAAATGATAAAATAAATCTTGTAGTTCTATCATATATGTGGGATTCTGTCGATCATTTCCCCAGTCCGCGAGAGATTATCCTTAATCCTTATCTAATCCTAAAGCATAATACCTGTAATATCAGTGATAATCATTTATATTAGAGTAATTTGTAACTTTGTCTTCGAAGCTATACTCACGTCATTAATTAACCCTTCCTTGTTTTCCTCGTTCAGAATCAAGTCACTGATGTCGAGTATCTCCTAACAGAAATAATTATAGTAAGAAAGTGTTTGGTGAGAATTTAAGTTAATATTCTCTGCAACACGTAAGACTGGATGATACGCTTCTATTTTATGAGTATCCAGCAAGCCTTTGGGTGTCCAGATTCGTGTTATATAGGTTATATGAAATCTTTGTATATATGTCAAAGGTCAGATGATAGTTAATGTGACGTAACCTTGGTGATATGATATCCACATAATCGTACATCAACAAGGCCTCATTGTGATGACGGTAAAGCATATCGCTTTTTGAGAGCAGAATATTACAACTGAAGGTAGTACACCTGACACAGAGAGTCATCAGGCTCGACAAAAAATCCTCCTGTTAAATATTGCTACATTTCATTATCTGGTTCTAAAATTACAATAAATTATTTACATTGTAACAATCTTGTAAGATAATTGTATATTATGACATTCACAAATAATAAAGTGTAACAAATGTTGCTCCAGGAAATGAACTATACCAATGTTAATAAACATGTTGTCGAGATAGCGCCACACAGCATTCGCTTTCAGAGTTACTGGCGTCAATTGTACTAGCGAGAATGCATTTCCTATCACCTCGTACCACAACAAAAAAAGTTTGTCTCAGTCTATTTGAACTCGTCCTCTAACCAAGTCGTTCATACAAATATGTCTTTGTACAACCAAGCCCTAAGGTAACTTAAAGTTGTCAATAGTACAATGGGATTTCTGAGCTGTAATTAATATAGGTTTATACAGGTTTGTCTGTAAATTAATACAGTTTTGTGAGGTTTTCGACAGTATGTAGCTAGAACCAATTACAGCGTACTTTGCCCATGGAATCCCGTCCAGCAGATTTGCATAATGTAACCTTAATTAGGAAGCGATATATATCATATTTTCAGATATGAAAATTTTATGTAAATACAAAAATAAATAATTTATTGTTTTCATTTATTTGAACTTTAACATTTATAGTAAATATATTCTTTTGCTATGTTTTGACAATCATATATATATAGTTTGGTCATTCAGGCGACCTTTGACCTAGCAAGAACTTGATCTTGGGCGACAAGTTATACCTTGAACTTGACAGAAATAAGAGCAGATATAAAATTCTTTCTATATTAAAATTCTCACCTCAAACATTTCTTGTGACTGTGCACTGACTTCAGTGAGTGCATCGGTGATATTCAATAAGATGTCGATTGATTTAGAAGTGAGAGCTTCTGACGTCATGATCAGTGATGTCACTTCCGCCAAAATAGCTAACACGGTGTCATCAGTGACAGGTTGAGTAACACTTATCAATGATGTGTAGATCTTTTCAAGTGTCACCTGCAGATCAATAAAATAACTACGTATCTATCAACTGATCCTAAAATGTCCATATGGATGACAAATGAGTATTTATTTTGAATTTTCAATTCAACTCTACTATATCTTTGTGTACACGTGGAAAAACAATGTGAAGCAACCCATACTAAAGCCTTGTTTGTAACTCAATCAATTGCAAAACATTTTTTAAAAATGTGTGTAAAATATTTGTTGTTGTAAGTACAATAACGAACTTTTTACACAAATTTTAGTCTTTTGTAATTTATTCAGTTACAGATATGGACTTTGTTCGATGTTCGGGCAGAGACAAAAGACACTTAATGAAGCAAATGCATGTGAATGCGTATGTTAATAGCAGTTGACACCGGCAACAAATGACCGAATGAATTTCTGTATGTATGTATGTATGTATGTATGTATGTATGTATGTATGTATGTGTGTGTGTGTGTGTGTGTGTGTGTGTGCGTGTGTGCGTGCGTGCGTGCGTGCGTGCGTGCGTGCGTGCGTACGTGTGTGTGTGCTTGCGTGCGTGTGATGTATCGATTTATGATAATTGTGCAAGGTCTTAGCCATCGCCAGTTCCATTGAATCTGGCTTATTTGCATGGCACCAAAGTTTACTTATATCAGGGTAAAGGTCTCGTAAATCATGAAATTTTCGGCTGAGATCTAGAAACAAAATTTTGTTTTCGCATTCATAGTCCATTGTTATTCGTAGTGTGGCACACTGAAGCGCGTGATATATATATATATATATATATATATATATATATATATATATATATATATATATATATATATATATATATATATATATATATATATATATATTAGCATATATTAAATAAGCTCAGTATATGTAATATGTCTATACAGGTCGTGTGATGATTGCAACAGCGTGAAACACTGTGTAACGGCTCCTGTGTATCTTACTTGATACTGTGTTATATATATATATATATATATATATATATATATATATATATATATATATATATATATATATATATATATATATATATATATATAAATAAAATAAAAATAAAATGACAAGCTGGAGACGTCAGCCTTTCTTCCAAAGCAACGTTTCGGTGGTGATGTGGGTAGCACACCTACGAACATCGGGCTGGTTAATACAACTAAGCATACATGTATACCTTATTTTTCACTTCACAAAACAAATATGTTAGTATACCTCCAGAGTTGGTTCGTCTGTGTTGGTAACTCCGGCTGGTTTTACACTGCCCACTGCCTCTGTTGTTATCTGCTGCGTCGTAGGCATAGTGGTAGTAGTTGGAATCGGTGCTGCAGGGAAACAAAACAAATCTCAACATTTAACGAAATTGAAGTCGTCTATGCCACGTAAAAACAAAAGTAAAAGCCCAAGTTGTAAGTATATTCACATCTTTGACATTATAGTAGTCAGAACACTGTGTGTATTATACCGTTGATTCATAGTACTGCAACAATCTCTCGAATTTACTCAACAGCGATAAAGTTAAAATACCACCCCTCCCCCTGCCCACCACCACCACCAGCACCACCACGTTATATGTTCCGAACTTTTCCATTCCATCAATATTAGGAATATTTACAATTTCGTTGCCGATCTGGAACTTTTCTATACCTGGATAATACATGCGTCGTACGTGTTACAGAATTCTGTCACAATGTTAGGATAATGAAGTATAGAAGTTTGAATATTTTTAATTCCCTCCAAGAATATTTACTTTCATTCAATTTTAACTCCAGTATGATAAAGTTTTGCGTCACGAAACAGTCCTAAAGTATACATATATGTTTTTTTTAATTAACTAGTAGGCGTAAGGTAAGGAGCATATAACAAAAACAGCATCGTGTTTTTTTCTAAATTATCTCTGTCGTGTGTAATGACAGACATAGTAATAACATTTCTAATAACACCGTTGACTCGTTGAAACACATGGCGATCTCATATAATAAAAGTGTATTCTATACAATATATGATTTACCTTTGACTTCACAAAGCCCATCAAGAGGGAAATGACACGTCAGTGAATCCCACATTCCATTTTTGGCTCCATTTATTGAAACACATGCTTCGTTTACAGTTCCATCAACCCAGTTTGTGTAGGTAAGTGGAAGTCCATTGATATCAACCCAAGCAGACTGATAACGTGCTCCTATCCAGATATAGCTAAAACTGTGTAGAAATATAATGCAAATATTTTGGTTATTTGTTTATAGATAGACACAAGTAGACAAACAGGCATACAGACAGACATACAGACAGACAGACAGACAGACAGACAGACAGACAGACAGACAGATGGACAGACAGACAGACAGACAGACAGACAGACAGACAGACAGACAGACAGACAGACAGACAGACAGACAGACAGACAGACAGACAGGAGGGGAAGGATGGACGGACAGATAAATGGCTTGCTGGCTGGATGGATGGATGGATTGGCTGGATGGATACATACATACATACATACATACATACATACATACATACATACATACATGCATGCATGCATGCATGCATGCATGCATAAATAATCGAGTGAGACAGTCCGAATACACACATACACACACACACACACACATACATATATACATACATACACACACACGCACGCACGCACGGACGCACGCGCGCGCGCGCACACACACACACACACACATATATATAAAATATATATATTCACCTAGGATTTTTCTCCAACACCTTTGTATACAAAAAATTTGCTTCGTGTACGTTTTCAATCACTACCATCGTAGCATTTAAATTTTGATTACATGCTGTGGTTGTATCATCCCAGCTTGCCGCTGGTGCTGTCAACCAGTAGCATTTGTTCGTCTCTGAGCTGTAGAAAGCCTCCGTAGGTGATCCAGCAACAGGACACTCTGAAATTGAGAATGCAATACATGTACTCACGGCAAAACTGAAGAGAAATAGGAAATCTAAATTTGTATCAAAAGTATAAAAAACAACAGGACTTCACTATCTACTTGTCAGAAACAAATGGCAATGTACTCCTAAAAGGAACAGGCACGCCAAATATGAAAACAATCTGACCACGGGTTTCAGAGGATTAGTCGAAAAATCATTTTGACTCAAATCTACCTTGCTAAAAATAGAAAATCCTTCCAGATAAATAAACGTATTCCGTTGCACATGCGCAAACCAACTTCCGTAGTGTGGGCACCTAGCCTGGTTGCACCTTGGGCTTTAACGAATTTGAATAGATTCCTCCCAAGGGACAAGTTGTCACTTGTCTGTAGCCGTCCAAGAGTCGTGTAAAGGGTCGTCTGGTACTAAAACACCACAAGTATAGTTGTTGATTAGTGAAAATCTATTGATTTATATCGTACAAAACTTACCCACGTCAACAGTTGCCACGTGCGCTATAACAGAAGTACGTATTGAACTTGATAAAGTCGTTAGGGAGCCCTCTCTGCACACGTACGGATGTAACGAATCACATGTTGCAGAATCCAAAGCTCCGTCTCCTCGTTCAAGGATGCACTTATCGGTTGGCGACGCCACATCAGGGGATATTAATGGTAAATCATCAACATACTTGATTCCTGGCGTGTCAGTGACCCAAGCTGCCCCTATCCATGCTATTGGCATGAAAGAAACAGAGGAAGCTGTTCAATATATCGCACTATATATAAGTTTTGTGAATTTTAACGGCTTGTTTCGTTATTTAAGAAATGCTACAGCATTATTTGCATTGACAATATACGAATAACAATCGACAGTGAAATGAAATGACATATTAGCGGTCGACACAGAAGAAGAATTATCTATAAGGCTGGGTAGATTTGAGTAGCAAGGTAATTAGAAACGCCTTCATGCTTTATGTATAGCATACAATCACGTCACATGCCCCATATTTGCTTTAGTTTGTCGCCCATATAGTCACAAGGGCCGTTTGAAAATACAATAGTTATTTTAGTATATTCTGAGGGCAAAGCACAGCTTTTCGAAATACTTGTCAGCGTTTAGTCAATATGTTTTTATAGAAGCTTTAATGTTATGATAGGACAAGGGACAATAAAATGGAACAGTTCTTCTTTGGCATTTATAGCTCACCGACCTCTGGCAAAGAGACAACCCCAATATCTTCCCGGGCAAAACAGAAAAAAAAGATGAATCTTCCAACACCACGACTGTAGATACAGTTAGATACCACTCCCCCTCCTCCTGGCCTTAGGTAAAAACCCAAACACTTCTCAGCACACAATGATCCATGTCTACTCTTACCCCCAGCTTTGTATTTACACATTATCTTATGTGCTGCGTTATCACAGCGTGTTGCATACATCTTCCCGTAAGTTCCAGCAACCGCGTTGACGTCATCATAGATTATAACAGCACAGGTATCCTGTACCTCCCCACTGGGTTGTCCTGAAGCCCAATCAACGTAGACTGATAAACCTGTGTCTGAAAGGTACGACCAAGTTCCTGTCTCAAAGTTTTGACCGATCCACAATCCCTCATTCCATTGCCTGGAAAGATAAATTAAAAAGAAGTCTGACACTCACAAATGTAAAACATTTGATGTATTCTTATACAAAACAGCTAAAAATTCCACTGAAGTGCATTCTACAGGTGATCCTATAACTTTGCATTGAAATGTTATAAATGTTCTTATTTGTGAAGAATATTAACTTATTTGATAAATATTGTGTTCGACATTCGGAATAGTACACAAATTAATGATGCTCGTTCACATATACGGGCAGATTCTTGACTTAAAGTTTATTTCGATTTATTAAGTATTTAATTGAAAACGTCATCAACTTGATTGATCTTGAATAAATTGTAAAAGGTCATCATACAAATCCAATGGTCTTTACTAATTTGAACTGAGTTTGAGTTATAATTTGTACAAGCTCTGTTTTTCCATAACATTCTGTGGACAGATCTCTCCGTAGCTGTTAAATGACACTATACTAATTTTGAAAAAATGGATTTCATACTTTATTTGACTGTGGTATAGAATAGCCTCTAATCACGAGAAAAGATAATGACGTATATGTTTGTCGGAATATATCATTCAAATTTGTCACAGAGAAATCCATTCACGATGTAATGCTTTTTAAAATATAAACCCGACATTTTTCACATATTGATTATATAATTCAATAATTTAGACGACAAAACAGTGACAATGAAGTCTTTACAACTCACGTTGGTGAAGTTATACTCTGTTCTGACACCTTCCCTAATATAGTTTGGATGTCGCTATCACTAACTACATCCGGGACATCACCACCCTTTGATTGGCAGTAGTTCCTCGCTTCCTGCAAAGTACCCTTTATATTGGTCAGTTCATAGCATGACGTCATACTGGCGTCTACTGTACTGCCGGACGGACAATCTGAAATAGTTGATAAAGTATGCAATTCAAAAAAGTTAGTTTGAATTTTACTAAAAATGAATATCGGTTGCTTACTCAGTAACACCACTTACGAGAGTATATGTTAATGAATGAGAAAGCCAAACATGTTAATATCGCTTACAAATTCCAAAATTTTCTTGAATCATTTATGTAGTATATTGTCTTAAAAATTTCTATCAAAGGAGTCCATACATATAGTCATTTTATAGAGTTATGCAATTTGAAAGTACAGCAATATAGATCTCATTCATATTTAGATATTGTAATAATCAACCAAACCGACTCAGGGGTACTGCAGAACTGACAAACTTTATTCAAGATCAACACTAACTCACACATTAACATACATTAGCATACATAAGCATTGACGTCTTTCAAAGCAGTATAGTATGGTGTTCAATGACAGGTGTTCAATGACAGCTAATCACTACAGATATGATTGCTTAATTTTCAAAAAAATAACTTTCATAATGTTAGCAATGGGAGTTAAACAAAACACAGTAATTTTTCATTACAAACCAAAAAATATATAAAGCACTTTGTAGGAAAGATATTTGTTTGTGGATATTCAATGTAATCGAAGGTATCTCCTCGCAAAATTAAATTAATCATAACTGGACAGGACTTATTGAAAAGGCAAATGTAGATCATTCTCCACATTACAAATATTAACTTAATAAAGGCCAATTTACTTAGTTACAAAGTACAAGTAAGAGAAAATTATACGATATAAACAAAAGTCGGAAATAAGGTCAGAGGTGAAATTCAAATAAATAAGTATTAAGTACTGGTACTTCTTTATACGGAAACGGTCTAAAGGATAAGACAAATGTATCAATACATTGTTTATGGAAAAAGAACCAGCTGTCCTAAGGCTTAAATATAGTATGAGTATTCTGAGATTAATACTCCAGAGACGCAAGGTTAAAATAGTTAAAAGAAACATCCGAAAGGCAACAAGAGTGTCTGAATAAAGCTATTCAACGTCAAGGTCTGTGGTAAGTTCAATACAATGCTTACTTATGTCTTATATGTCATTAGCTGGAAATTATCATGTTCAAGAACATTTCAATCCGGAGCATATCCGGATTTAGTTAATAGCCGAGAGCGAACTGCTTGGCCCAGAGCAAAAGTCAGCTCACGTTTCCGCAAAACTCATTGTGGTACGTGATTTAAGAGAACGTACATCATCCTGCCCAGTTCACGTTAAACTGCTAGTTACGTAGAGATATGAGAGAAAACTACCTTAAGTCTGTCATCTTTTTTGATTGGAAAATTCGTTACTTTCGGAGTAGCATTAGGTGTCAGGTGTCAATGGATTATACTAGATGACTCCAGGCAATTAGAGTGCCCCCATACAAACATGGTGTTTTAATTAGTATATTTGGATTTGCCTGCAGCGGTTTCTTTCTGTCCACTTGGCAAACAAATCCACTAGGATCTGGCGGTAATGAGCTGGAGGATATCCAAGATATCCAAAGAAGATTATGTGCTCACAGTCGGTATGATCTTCTGACATCCATCTGATACTACATCATTTGTCAAAAATTCCTGACAGGTGCAGTGTAATTTAAAGAGCGTGTAGAAGCCCAATTAATTCACAGCTCAGGCTCTTTCTCTACAATGTATATGCAACAATCTAACACGCTGATAACGCCCGACAGTCATTTTAAGGTAAAACTAGGACATCAAGTACATAACGGTGTCAAAACAGGAATGAGATGATTAAAATGTCAATGCCCATGAATTCAGATTAGGTCATTTCTTTGAATGCATAAGTGGCCCGAGGGCTTATATTCCTCAAGAGCCATTACAAAGTGGAAAGTTATAGTTTTGGAAATTATCTCTCAGTAGGCATGAATCAAATTGATCTTAAAAGATATACCAGGACATGAGTGATATTATGTGATATATTTTACGATTTGAAGACTTACATCTTAAACAGGCCAGGTAACTGATTGATTGGTGGGTTGGTTGACTGGTTGGTTGGTTGGTTGGTTGGTTGGTTGGTTGGTTGGTTGATTGGTTGTTTGCTTGGTTGGTTGATTGCTTGGTCGGTCGGTCGGTCGGTCGGTCGATCGATAGATCGTTTGATTAATCGACTGACTGACTGACTGACTGACTGACTGACTAACTGACTGATGGATGGATGGATGGATGGATGGATGGATGGATGGATGGATGGAGTAATCGAATGATTGACCTGGCTTGTTAATTAATAGTTCTATACTTTTGTCTATGTACCGAATGCTTTATGGCTTGACATGACGAAAGGTTTTTTATGTAATATCATATGGCACATACTGATTTTTAACATCCCCATTATACGTAATAGGGATGATGCAAATGCTAGAGATATACCCAAAGGAAAACATTAATTAATGTCGTTTCTTTTATCGTTGCAGGGTGTTGTCATCAATGCTAAATCATGTCATTTACGCTGCCATGTCAACCATGTGTTTTTTCGGTATTTCAAACTTAGACTATAACTTACTGAACAGTAAACCTCATATGTCAATGACTCTTGCAATTGCGTGTTCTTTATCCCTTGACCCATAAATGTAAAGCTGTTCAAGTTTATCCAAGGCTTTGGAACAGTAGATGGAAAGTAAAGTTTGCATTAGGTATTCTATATAGTTAGATAAAAAGAACCACTACTGCTAACACTTTCTAAATATACACTTCCATTTGAAAAGACGACTTTTCTTGTATCAGATTTCACACAAAATATAAAATTTCCGTTTGGTATGTATGTTTGTTTGTACGCACTGTTTTATTGACTCACCTGCAACATTGAGTGGTACTGCAACATTATCTTTCGTACTTAAATATCCTCCTCTCTGAATGCAATCCAAGTGTGCATCCCACCAGTTCAGTGGTGTGTCGATATTCATCGTACATACTCCCGATACATCAGTCCATCCTGCTGAACAGATTGCTCTGCGCTCTCGGGCCAAAATCTTTGATTCTGCGAAAAAAATAAACAACTCTTTATTCATAGTGAATGTTTCAATATAATACATTCATTCTAATCAAACTGAGTGCGCTATTTGCTTTTTACCGTTTGCGCGTTCGTTTGCCACCTATCAATAATACCCAATATTATATAGCTTTATGAAAACACAGTTTTATATCAAATCATTCAAAGATCGATATTACTGACCTTTGCATTGAAAGTCACTAATGAGTGAGCTGTCTACCATTTCACGAACCCATTTTCAATCTTTTGTCAAAATAATGCATTTCTAGAATATTGTTTATTATATACACATATTTATTCCCTGGATACGTGCTTTGATACATTGAAAAAAGTCGTTGTAAAAATGTAAATGTTTCTATATAATGATTCGGTATATAATATGCAATGTGAATTTTAATTTGGACAACAGAATGTGTTCCCTAATGTTTATTTGACATATTCTCTTTAAAAAAGAACGTATTGAATTTTACAATCTTTAATACTTATATATATTTAATATTTAGAAGCAATTTCTTTGTTGTAAACTACATACCAAGAGATTTGGCATGAGACTCGATATTTTAGATACTGGTGTGTATTAGTTTAGTTACCTGATTCATAGTTTGTGCTGCCTGCTTGGCTTTTAGTACCTCCTACTGCAAGAATCTGAAAAAAAAGAACAAGTTGATAATTTTTGTTCATGTCTCAAAATTGATAACTGGACTAAATTAAACATAATTGTAGTGAATCAAAATACAACAGACAGACAAGTAAAGGAGATGACTTTATATTCGTATTGAATGTTTCTATACAATACACAGTCATTCTAATCTTTGACGAAATATTAATAGATGTATACAGAGTTTAACAATATAAACACTGATACAGTAAAGAGTGTTATAGGAGAAACACAAAATAAAAATTTACACCCTAATTTTCGATCATCTTATTTTGGTTGTAGACTACAGAAAGGACATGTCAAAACAAACACGGAACTCTTTCTTCCATTTTCAAATCGAATCGAAAAGTCGACAATTGATACTCCATAAATAATGCACCTTTGAAATAATTAACTTCTTTCTCTCGAAATCTTAAAGTGATACTGTTGAAAAACGCAATTTATAAGTGTACTCTTGTGTTTTCACCACAAAAAACATCTTCCTTCATGTATTGCAAGGGTGACGGACAGCTACAATCTTACACATTTGATTTAATTTGATTTTAGAGTCAGACATTCACCAATAAATACGCAGCTAATCTACATCGCAAACGGGGTTAGCTGGTTGTTTCACTGAAGAGGCGTGATTTTCTTGAAGAAACACGATTTTCTTTTTACAAAACGAAGGTAGACTCATTTCAACTCCAGACTAATAATACCAGAGACAACACACATGAGCACGTTATTTTACCCAAAAGAACAGTGATAAGCATTGCTATTCTTTTGAACTGGAAACATCCAATGGGTGACAAACTTAGTCAAATATGTGATTGAAGAAGCACGCACTATATCAAGGGATATTTATATAGTTTTACTAAAGGAATCACGTGTGTGCTATTTTTCACATTTCCCTAATGACACCATGGCCCATTCTTTGTTAGCATAGAAAGTACGGACAGTAATTTGAAATACCCTGCAGGGTGTAAGTCGTTAACTTACGTTCGTGTGACCTTTACGTCTGTTATACGGGTTGACACAATGAACATTGTATATCTCGCTGTATGTCATGTAGACGACTTTCCGATGTTCTAGATTACAAATGCAGTTTTGTTAACAACGAGTGATAACAGACATGTGGTGATTTTTGAAGTCAGTTACTATCAAACAGCAAGACAGCATCAGTGGTATTTAATCTTATTATAGAACAGTTCAGTTACGTCGACGTCATGGGATCACAATCCCTGGCAAGTCACTAATGATGTAACAGACATAGTCGGCTGGAAAATATATATGAGTTGTTGAAATACTCTTATTTTGCGTTGTGTTGTGTTGTGTTGTGTTGTGTTGTGTTCATTGTACAAATGATCATGCACAACACACAGTCAACATTTATTCCAAAGCAAATTACCGTCAGCATAGTGTAATAGGGGGTTATAGGAAATGCACAAAGGGGCCTTAGCAACGATACAGTGGGGTTTTACTTAATTTAATGTGTCTTAGTATTCATCACCCTCATACATTTGAGAAATGGAAGACCAAATAGTAAAGATCATTGTTCATCAAGTTGTGGTGCAAACTTAAATTTTGAGCTGTGTTTACCCTGAGAATAACAAAGCGCGATCTATTTAAGCACTTTGCATTGATATTTTTTTAATTGAAGTTGTTTTATGACATCAATAAATTCAAAATAGGAAGGACGCAACACATATTTCAACATTACCACTGTTTAGTGTTTAAAGTGTATTCCATGCTTTTAAATTGGATAAAGTCTCCTACTTAATTAGGCTTTATAGTTCAAGGCGCCTGTTTATTCAAATTACCTTGACAGTTATAAAGTTTGGTTAATGCAATTTGAAGGCAGACAAACGGAGACTGGAATTCATATGCAAGTATCGTTCGAATCCACAGGATACTCGGGAAGTTTTCCTCTATGTAAGCAATCGTTGTCTCTTTTATGTCTATAGCTGCCTGCCATTTATCCACCCACCCATCCTATCTATATATCCATCCATCCATCAACTCACCAATCCATCCGCCCGTCGGCGCAAACCATCCATTTATCAATGTATCGTCCGTCTGTCCGTCTGTCCGTCTGTCTGTCTGTCTGCCTGCCTGCCTGCCTGTCCGTCTGTCTGTCTGTCTGTCTGTCTGTCCGTCCGTCCGTCCGTCCGTCCATCCACCAATCAATTTATCTCTTCATTTCTCCGTCCGTCCGTCCGTCCGTCCATCCACCCATCCATCTATCTATATATCTATATATCTAGCTAGCTAGCCATATCCAATTAGCAATTTTATCGTTTTTATCCTTAACTATTTGTCAATATAGCAGCTGCTTCCAACAGATTTTAACATTATCAGCACCGGGGACGTGATCAACGACTGTCGAAACATATTGAAAATTTGCTGATACCTACATAAATAACTTGCCTGGCTTTTCAAACACAAAACCCCTTGTTATTATGCCAAGTGTATCTAAGTTGATCAAGTCAGACGTTAGAGCATACATCGTGACATAATAGTTTTGCATCACTTCAAGAGACGGAATTTGATATAGCGAGTAACTTGTATGATCGTGTATGATTGCAACAATAACTATTGCAAAGTGGCAATCACATTTCATACACCCAGGAGGCTTTCATTGTTATTACTGTAACACTATATATCCCTCACAAGGATAGCCTATTACGTGTTCGTTTTTGTATCACTATGTATCAATAAAGAAAGTCCTATTGCAAAGGTATATTGACAAGATGTACATTCAGGTCATATTTTCTTACATCTCGCTCTCTCCTTGATAGTTGGTCGATCCTCAATCACACGACCCAATTGGTATGCATGGATAAGCATTGATGCTTAGGAACACAGTGATTGATTTGCAAAGTTCTGCTATTTTTCTCAAAAAGCTAAATATAAACCCCTAAGCTATACGTTGATGCGAGACGCCAATTTTAAAGTCTATACAAAACAGACTTATTTTTAACTAGTTGTATTTGAAAACCGTGATTAGAATCACAAATCCTCTCTGTATTGAAGAATGAGATCACTGATACAGAATCGTCATATAATAATCAAAGTTTGATTTTCTGATCATATAAACTTGTACCAGGCAAAGATTACTGTGTCTTGATTTACTACTCATCAGCGTCAAGTTTCAAGAACCGAGATATTCAATATACGTCATATACAATGTTTGATATACGTCATACATACAAGTTTCGATAGCAGGTACCTCAATCACATTACGGAAAAAGTTGAAACAGCACGCACAATTATAAGTTGTCAAACGTACTTTCTAGGTCTCGTAAAGTGTATGAATATGCTTAAGGCATCTTTTATAATACTTTGTTATATCACATATTGTAACATCGACAGACAATAAAATGGACACCTGCAGGTTTATAAATGTATAACATACTCGTACCGCCTCGATTATGAGATAAATTGATCGATATACTTGTTAGTAGAAGCAACAAAAATAAAGTAGTTTGGGGAAGCATAATTCTCTCTCGTGATTGTCTGTATACTTTCAGTACATAGCCCAATGTAAAGGACTTACGGCAGTCAAACTGTTTCATATCGAAAACTAATCTAGAATATAACCAGCGGGCAGTACTTAAGCAACCGTTATTTAGGCCATGTGGCCGGGACAGGATTATTCAAACTAACAAGACGTAGTATCATGAACGGTAATGTATTAATGAGTTTCATGCACGGTTGGAGCAATCGCTACTATATGCACTGTTTAAGTTTTACAGCTTTATCAGCTTTTTTTATTTTACCAATAAATGTTTGGAAAGACTAATTTGTTTGTTTTTTTATAGAACAGAAGATGTTCTTAATTGGCTATTAAACGTTTATTGGAAATTTGGCTTTTGAAGTTGTTAGTCAACTACTGACTTTTGACATACGACAGCTTGCACTGTAGAAACAAGAGAGAGCACGCTCTATTAACTATATGTTAATTGACCAATAATGGTCATCAGCTTGGTGTGTGTATAAAACGATTTACACAAGTCATAAAACACACGTAGATCCAAGCATTGACTATGGAATTTCTCATTCTGATGAGGATCGTCCACCAAGATAGATCGAAAGCGCAATACTTAAAAAGAACTTTAAACTGCGCGTGCGTTAATAAAACCCGTGAAAGTTATCTGTTAATTTTGATTTGTTAGCATACGTTTCTTTGCTGCCACATGTCTTTGAACACGTCCATCAGGTCGGTAAAAGATAGTAATATATAGTCTTTAAACATGACCCAGGCAGGGTTCAGATTACTTACTTGTAACGTGTCAACTGTTCAGGCCCTACCGGTAGAGCTAGCAAATAGACATGCAGTTTGACAAAGCCTGGTGAAACGCCTCTATAATAATTACAACCTTTGGTCGTGTAACAAGAACTATTTACGAATACTACTACTGTTTTGTTATTCAATACGGCGTCCCACCGTAATCATTTCTACTACATAGTGATGGATTTGGCATACAACGTTCGCTTTTCGTTTAGTCCTTGTAATAATAAGAACCAAATTTAGGCAGGAAATTCAAAAGTGTATAAGAGAGCTGCTGCACTGAATATACCATGAACATTACGAAAAGATCATTTACTATACTACTTTGCCAACATTGAATACTCATTGGGTAATTTTCTGCTGGGATGGAAACGTATAACGAATGGTCTTCTGCATGACGGTAGTCATAGCCACATTATGCCATGACACTCTGACCTTACGAGACTGTAGGTTAAACACAACCACCTACGTTAAGTACAAAATTTGTTGTTATCTCGATAACCATAATTATGAGTTTATGGTAAGTTCTATTTCTTATATTCGATTGTATAGATTACAGATAGTTCATTTTTGTATAACATTGAAACAAAGACAGCATGGGGAAGTAAATATTATTTGTTAAATGATGGCAGAAGCCTTGTCTTCCAGGCAATTAAATAATTGCAAGATACCAATCAATATACATTATCACAAGTCAAATGAATGTAACTATGCTTGATCATGTCTGTCTTGTATGATACTGGCCAGCTGCATTTTGGATTTATCTATTGCGCCTTTATTGATATAACCATTATGAAAAAAACCATACGAAAGATTACATAAAAGACACAAATCTAAATAGCCGAGAGTGAAACGATCATCGGGTCGCCGAACAAACAAAGTGAGCCATATACATCTGTAAGCATTAACGCAAACGAGAAATTCCATTCCCCAAGCCTTTGACAGATACCTTTATGACTACAGTATTGTTTGTGAATTTTGCTCACGTTTTATATTTCCTAATCGCCCATATAACTATTAAATTACAACAAAAAACATACGATATTGTTTATAATAACTGTCAATCAAACTGATAGAGAATGGAAAATACAAATGATTATGTCGACTCAGGATTAAAACTAAAATAGGCCAGTGTTTGATTAAATGTAATTGGTTTTAATATATCCGAGTAATAAGGAAATCTCGAGACTTGACATTTCTTTTAGGGCGAGTATAATAAACGAGAATCATTCATGTATGCTGCCGATTTGATATTTACAATTTCGTATTGTATTGCTCTGAACACCTGATACATATGTTTATTGTATCTACAAATCAATATGTGTCCGACATAAACTTGAAATGAAAGCCCTGGTTGGTAGATTGTCCACTAATACTGTATTGTTTTGCATCATATTTGGGAATCAATGCTCCAGTGATTTTTGAACAAATTAAATTTTTTGCCATCAGGCGTACTTTCCTATACGACATTATCAACACTGTTTTGCAGTTCTTTGATAAAATCATCTTAGAGTACAATCATTATAGCGGTTTTCTTTATATTCTACTGAAAGTCACCACATGAACAATAAACCAAAACAAAACCCCACTTTTATCAAAATATGTAAACATTGACCATACGTTCAAACATTTCCATAAAGGTCGTTAGTCTATACAGCCACTGCATTGAGGTATGAGGTACATTGAACACTGTATATCTAAATATGTATCTAGTAGTTTCCTGTTTATATTTCAACGATTGTTCAAATGATATATAAATTACTCTAATGATCAGAAGGGATGATTCATAGCCTTAAAACAGGAAAATACAAAACAAATATGTAGGCACGACATGAATGTAAATGGCGAACAATCGACTGACATGGACAGCATCATTAACCCGGACGCTCATTTAGCTATTTACCCAGCTATGTTGCTAGGCAGGGAGTGAATTTAGTTGGACGGTAATTAACAAAACACTTAGTTACTTTGAAAATAGGTTTGCTGGTCAATGCATGAGTCAAGTTCCAAGTGCATTTTCTGTGGTATGGGAGAAAACATTTCATGTAGAGGTTGTACACAATATTTAGTATTTATTGTGTATCCTTATTACCTTCTTTGCCAACATATTACAGTAAGCTTTGGTGACAATTATCATTTTCCAGCATTATATGTAAATGAAGAAGAAAATCCACCTACAATTGGGCATTTAAATATCAAAACCCATGCACCATGAAACAACCACCCCTCCTAATGAATAGCAAGTTTATCAGATATTTATATAAACATTGCAAAGCAGGACAGGAGGTGCTGCCAGATTCAGTGGAAATATTTAATTAGTTTCAAAACAAAGAAGTTTCTTGTTAATCATCAGATGAAATCTATATGTGGGGAGTACTTTATCTGGTTATTTTGCTAATTAGGTGTCCGGGTTATTGATGCTGTCCCTGTAACTAACATGCCGAACAATGCATGCCTTTTGCTGTGTATTCAAGTAACCGATATGATGTATTTTCAATCACGTTTTTACACACATTAAGGTTGCACATCTTGTTAATCCCCGGTATTTGCTCGACTATCACGTGCAGAAAAACATTGTTAGACACATCAACGACATCATTACTGGTGTTTAATCTTTTCAGATTTCACATTACGTGCAGCAAACACAGTGATATTGATTGTTTAAAGAGATAGAAAGTCAGATGTTTATTAATGATCATTATGATAACCTTTTCATGCATTCAACATTTCAAAACAACTTTTACCTTTTTCTCATAAGGAGAACGTGACTTAATACTTTCTCGAGTAATGCCAGAAATCGAAATTTCATCACGACTTTGTTTGGTAAAAGTAATTTGTAACTGCAATGTAGAGAAGACATGATTTGAATCGGAAGATGGGCAAGGATTGGCATAACAACTTCAAGTGACAAGTCATGACTTGAAGGTTGATTGAAAAGTCCATTAGCTTCTCAAATCCATTGACATTGACCGAAATATACAGTTTTCTCATAATTAGAAATGACAATTTCTTTAACCCAAACACAATATACACTTCACCCTATTTAATGAGACAATTTTGAGTTAGAATATTAATTGAAAAGTGCATGTCTCTGACGGTGACTTTGTATGTGTTGAATTGGCGTGAGCAAACTTTCGAAGATTCATAAGTTACAGATGGCATCTTAAAGGTATCTGTTTAATCATAGACAATGTTAATGATTTGTGGTAGTTAGGAGACAATAGGATTTGTAGCTACCTAACTTGGTGTTGTTGAATTACATCGAAATAAAACAAATCTCGTAGAGTTGCGTTTTAAGTATACAACATTGAACAATCTTGTAAATTATGAGAAGGACACATCTGTGCAGGTGCACGTGAATAGCTACACATGAAGTTAAACTTAGTGTTGCACCAAAATGCTCGGATAACCCTGGCTTTCCACCCGAGTCCCCAGGCCCGTTCAGGACTCAGGATTAAAGCTTTGATTTATCCAAGCATTTGGTGCAGTAATAAGGTTAAATTTATTTGTAATTCTTGTATATCCTTAAAACGGGAACCACAGCTGATGCTGGTTTTATCTTAGCTACATTCCTTTACGCTGACAATACCCCGAAAAGGTATTTTCATAACACTACAATTTGCAACATTTGCTGAAAAGAAACCTCATGTATAATAGGATGAGGCACTATGGGAAATAAACTATTTCAGAAGCTTCATACCTCTTGAACCAATTGCCACACGATGTTGATACCAACTGTGTGAATAATAGAAGCTCCTAACAGAGAATATTTCCCATAATGCCTAGGCCCAGTGTAGAGGAAACCTACTTTAAGCCTCATATGCATGTAACTGTATGTCAGATAGGTCGCCTGGTTCAGGGTTCGTGAAAATGACTTTTGTGGGTTCACTAAGAACTACGAAATGTACCTACGTTAAAAGCTGCCTCACTATTGCTTCACCATTTTAGTAATACATTTTACTTTCTACCTTGTCGCCATCTCACCCGTGTATCCAAGACAACAATTGCGATATGTGAGGTGTTGTTATATTTTACGTAAAAATAAATGTAAGCAAGCACAGTGCGTGCAGTCAAAATTATAACATTTAATGTAATGTTTGTTACAAACGTTGTAATAATATTTTAGAGCATTAATCAGAAGCCAATTCAAAAAAATTCCCGATCCGTAGATATTTTCACAAATTATCCTTTAAAAAAATAAAAACAAATATGCCTATATTGAACTGAGTGTATATTGTATAGATGGGAAGTTCGGTTCCACTCCATTATATTATTTTAACAGCGTTCTTGTATATTCCATGTCAACAATGACAATAGCTTCGTTTGGTTAGCCATCATTTGAAAGTGTTTTACTGTTATTCTAGATCTGTGGATATTTGCACTCAGAAGTCAAAAATATTAAACAAGATATTATCAAGTGTGTATACCATTGAAGACATTATTATACCAATCTTTATACCGCGTCCCACGCCACACTTTAATTCGGAGCAAAATGGATTCCACGATATCGCTTTAAAAAAAGGGATACTGAAAGTCCACAGTATAAAAAAGTACTAGAACTGTCACAGATTGAGGGACAGGATATCACTTGTTATCGTTTAAATTGTACCACACGTTTACAAGGAAGTCATTGTAAGCTCTATCTAGAGAAAGAAATGAACTATATAAAATGTGACTACTGCAACTAAACGCCCTTTTAAAAGAAACTATGTGCTGTTAATAGAAGCAATACACGTCGTAACTTCAGTATTATGTTACGCGCACCAGTAATCCGTATCTACTGCCTTCATCAAAATGTTGGGTTATTACCTACTAGATGCCCCGTGTTTACATTGTTTGTATGAAAGATGTAGTACAGCAGTCATTCATGGACATTTTATGACATATGTATAGCCCGTGTTTAGGTTTAGGAAATAATCTATTTTGACACGATTTCTCCGTGCTTATCATTCTCGTCAGTTAATAAGTACATAACAAAGTCGACAAGTATGTTAATAAAAACCATTGAAAACGCAACTTGACAGCAAATTTATCTAATGGAGCTAACTAGAATTGTAATGATTACAGCTATTTTGTAGTCTAGTAGTTGTGGAGACAGTAATATATAAAGAACTGATGTAACGTGACAACCATGGTCTGAGAGTCTCAAATATTTATTCAGAGCCTCTTGAAAAACGTCATATATAGATTGTTGAAAAAATCTCAACGATCATTACGTGCCAGTTGTGAGAAAAGCAGCTATGCTGTTCGCTGCAACCTATATCGCACTCCATTTACAAGTATTATAGTAATAAAATAAAGCGGATCAGGTGTTATATCTCTGTTTTTGTGAATATTCTATTTACATACCTTTTTGAGAAATGTTGAAACAGAGTATACACCGTAGTAAAACATCGTGATAAAATTATTCAGTAGTTGTAATGAAATTTAACAGGCATTACCGAAAAATCAATCAACCCATGTTACAAATTAAAAAATAAATAATTTGCTGATTTAAATACTCATTCAAATATATCGAAGACGGGTCATTGACAGAAGACAATTTTTTGTCGCCGTATTTTCGATCTATACACAAAGTACTAGTATATCAGACTTTTCACTAGTATTTTGAAACAATCTTAAGGAACATTGCTTCCTCAAACAATCAGAGGCGGAATCGAAAATATGTCTTCATAATGGATTACCCGGATATCTTAAGAACGAATAGGCGGGACTTTTTTTATGTCTTCTGTTTCACTCTGTATCCATTAATAATATTGTATACGTCTTCTAGAATACTCACAGAATGAATTCTAAAGGCTTATCTTGTATGTAGTTAACTCTGTAATGTATGAAAGTTTCTATATTTAAAGCAGGAAGGTAAGGCCTATTTAAGGAAATTCCATATAGCGTCCTAGGAAATAAAACGTAGTACTTTAAGTACAATGTATATACTTTACTTTCGTCTGTTAATTATGGACATTTGCAATGTAATGGCCATATCAATGTCAAAGCTCATTTAAGAGAACCGTTCGTGTATATAAATCATACTTGGTGGCTATGATGAGAACTGTTTACGTAGCCAAGCAGGTTGACTAGAGTCGAGTAATCAGCGAAACCAGTCTAGTGTACCGTAATCATATACAATATAATCATAAATATTCTGAATAAGTTTAATTTCAGCTTTATATTACATATTGATTTAAAATACTTAAATATAAGAAAAGTGTATTGCATCACATTTGATAATACAAATTACTTTGGACATACCCACATAAGAGCAAAACCGTCCAACATGATCCACACACAGTAATCTATTACAAACGAGTTATCTCAACATACATCTGTAAATGATATACAATTAACAAAACAGGTCCAAATGGATTTTCACATATATTCTAGTGCCCCTTATCTTCCTACTTTCATTTGAAAACGAAAAAAAAGTTGTACTCTAAGGAAACCACGGCGGTCAAGTATAAGAAAAAAACTTACTCACCATGAAAACAGCAAGAGAATACACTCTCATGTAAAATTGCATTCGAAGACTCATACTAGAAAACAATGGGTGCCAGATTAGATGTCACTTTTCTAGTACAACGTCGCAAAAGCATGCAAAGTTGAAGGAACGCACACAGACTTTCTGTGCTATCGCCATCGACCTGCAACAGAGTACACTACAGAAACTACATTGGAGATCAAATTTTCTTGTTAGCCGTATCAACTTCAGCAAATGAGATTTCAGGCAGCCGCAACTTCTTTCTCGGGGCAGAACGCAAATCAATCAAAATAAGCATATCTGCGTCATATACTTGGTAAGAGGAACGGCATGTACCATTTTAGTAGGGGGTGTCCTGATACTTACATCAGACATGCTATCCTGCTAACATGGATATAAGTCACTTTTAAGGCATATGAGGCACTTTTAAGAATAAACTTGATATATTTCTTTAAGGTTGTTTACTAGATTTCCAGGATTTATAAAACCTAATTTTAACCTGAATACTTCATTAATTCTCAATGGAATACCATATTTCAAACATTCAACCCGAAGTATGTAATGAAGCTTATTTCAGGTATTCAATGCAGATGGAAAGTTTCTATACTTGCTCATTAAAGACATGACTACATTCACAGTCAAGCAAAATCTGTTGGGACGTTACGTGAACAAATAAAGATTACATCTTCTAGCATTTTACTATTATGCTCACATTATAACGCCCTGGGAATACATATGCTGTGAATCATGACTGTCGGATAAGCAGAATGGAATAAACTCTGAAAAATGCAATCATCTCAAAATGCATCACTGTGCAAGAGACAGTTTTGTTGCCCACATTGGTATCTAGGAACCTTATTTACCATGAGAAATGATTGGATAGGGGATAAAAAAAAATAATTATGTGCTCATAGGAGGTACCATTATGGACTTGGTTTTGTTTGTTAAATATAAACGCAATGGTTGATAATTGTGAAATACCTTATATAAGTGAAACAGCAAGTTCACGGTAAACGTTCATGTGATTAGCACCACATGATGTCAAATAAATTGAAATTATTTCTTCAGATATAAATGGTGAAGTAAACAAGTATTAGATCTATTGTAACTGAAAGTAGGTAGTACATACTGTGCACTGCGAAAAAATATGAGATAACTAAATATAAATCTATGCTATACAGATTATACGAATACGTTGACATTACGAAGGTGATATGAGACATACTTGGTATAACCATCATGTCTAAATAAGACAAATGTGAAAAAAATTATAGATAAAAAGTGTGTCTTGTAGTCATACTTTTGAAACACACACACACATGTGCACACACAGAGACGCACATACATACATACATACATACATACATACATACATACATACATACATATATACATACATACATACATACATACATACACACACGCACGCACGCACGCACGCACACGCACACACACACACACACACACAGATTTAGCACAAGTTATAGTTTTATGATTTGACAGAAACTTCTTTATTCTTTAGCAATTTAAACAAATATTAAGCTATATGGTGCATATTAATGATTCCACAAGTAGCGCATGGACCATGTTTCATAAGCATTGCTATAATTTGATTAATGTGACTGTTCCTTAAAGATGTTAATATCTTCATATTAAATGTATATTACGTGTGGGTATATTGAAGTCGTGAACATTTATCAGTTTAGGTTTCTTTACACAGGCCATTAAAAGTGTGAAATATGACAACAGTTATTAACGTTTTCATGATAAGTTCATTTCACTCCTAGCACTCTGAGTATGTGCAATTCACCAAACAACGTAGAGACTTCCTTTCATTGAAGTTTCCTGTGAAAAATCATAGTGTATATCATATCAGGAAAGAAAATTGTCTTATTTACGACTAACAACCATGTTAGAGACTCCCAGCTTGAAAAAATGCCTTATGGCATGTGTTTAGGATACCGTAGGGATATTGAAACATAAATGAACATCTCTCTTGAACCTTTTCTAAATAATTTTCTGAACCCTTTTAAATAATTTAAAGATAAACTATGTGTGCCTCATTTCTAATTCACTTTGTTGTATTTTTTACGATTTGGTATTTCGCATCTGATAATCTGCTGTGCTGCTAATGATGCATTACCCCAAATTATATTTTAGAACGCTTTTAAAGATTTCACTGTTAACTATTAAACAAATCATTTATATTCTCTTGTGGCTGTAATCCAACAGATAGAAATTCTAACAGGGTATCTCAAAAATGTTCATTTGATTTCACTATGTATACAAAATTACATCAATTCAAGTTTTAAGAACCGTCCTTAATACGTGTCACTGACATCGGGTTATGCGTAAAGTTCTACGCAAGTTTTATTACCTCGAATCATTAACCAACAGCATTTAATATTCTTCGAACGTAAGTCTTATCAGTATTGGCGCCAGCAAAGCCAATTTTGCAGCCGCTGCATTATTTTCAGCGTACCCCTTTGGACGGAAAGCTTTATAATCTATATGTTTCCAATAATGAAAATTTAATAATAAATCATTTCGTCACATATTTATTAAAACGCCCTTTATTGGTATTTTAATCTCTCTGCTTCAGCATTAAAAATTTATGATTTTTCACATGCTGATAAAACTACCTGTCTTATTAGATGTATTATGCTCTAATTTAAAGTGGCAGGGTGTAGATTAAAACAACAATGTATTTCTCTTCTCATGCATCAAGTCATTTGAACTATCATTGTAAAGTTTTTGCAAGCCTGGAAGTCATGCTACACAGTTAATAGCTGTTTCCGTCAAAGCATGCCGTTCCAAACAGACGTTATCGAATTGAATGAATTACTTCAACACGTCTTATATATTAACGATAACACTATCAGGGATACATCACCACGCTATACATCACATTCGCCTCGTATTTCCACTTATGATAGCTCTCATAAACTTATGACATACATATATACACACGGGACTGTTCTACTCATTACTTTTGCACTCGTACATACATACATACATACATACATACATACATACATACATACATACATGCATGCATGCATGCATACATACATACATATATGCATGCATGCATGCATGCATGCTTGCATGCATACATGCATACATACATACATACATACATACATACATACATACATACATGCATACATGCATACATGCATACATACATACATACATACATACATACATACACACACACACATACGTACGTACGTACGTACATACATACATACATACATACATACATACATACATACGTACGTACATACATACATACATACATACATTTATCAACTTACACACCTCATTCAAAGACATAATCAGTCAATAAATCAGTCAATCACTTATTCTATCAATCATGAACACTTGTAAGCTACAAAGGCAGATATACCTGGTTGCGTGTATATTGACTACTGAAATGAGTATACTCATTGGCGTATATTATTACTGAATACAAATGGCCTTGAATAAGAATAAAAATATTGGAAAATGCATCGCACAGTCCTTTTGCATGCTCGGATATCGCTAGATGAGTTTATACCTGGCATTCCAAACAGCTTGTTATTGCAATTGCTAGGCACCCACCTTTTCCAAAATGCGTTTCTTAAACTCGGAACAAAAAGGTAGTTAAGCGATTGCAATTTTCAATTTCGTATTTCCCGTTGGCATTCATTCATGCATTATGTCTCGTTCAATGACACATTGAATCGGTTCATGAATAGTTTGAGTCCATACTTTCAAGGATGAATACACATGTTTGTCTTATACACATTTAGATTGATTGATACCCAGTGACGTCAGCACCCTGTACATAAAACTGTCGTGCCCTGATGTCGTAGTGAACCCCTTAATTCATCCTTATCGTTTTCCAAGACTTATTGGAATAAACGATTATATATTGTTTTGCTGTAGATTAAAGGAATTCAATTGTTGATTTACATATAAAAATCTTACAAATGTTCTAAGCCTCACATTGGATCATGCAGTTAAGTTATCCACAAAATGTTTGGAATTCGACTGTACCGTTTATCCTTCATTATCTTTTTTTCAAGTAGTTGTTTCCAAAAGTGGATGTGAAATCAATACAAAAAATGGAACTTTCCAATGAACTCAGAAATTATCATTCTGTGTTCCTGAAAACACCTAGTCGTGTTCAATGCATAGAATATTCTTTTATTAGTTTGTATGTTTGGTCTTTTCTTGGCATGTTAGAAAGAGTATTGGACAAAGTCATTTATTCATCTTAATAATTTTGTTTTGTTTGGTGCAACATGTGTGTGTATAATTTGTAGAAGGATGTAGGTTTAATGGTTGCCATGGTAACCATTTGATATTTATTTTAATAACATGGACAATAATGCTATTTGATATTGATTTTTGATAGTGAATCATGCACATTAAAAATAGACGAAACCTTCCCGGTATTCAGCCTGTCACGAATTTTGCGAATTAGTTTGACACATTAAAAAACTCATCCAAAAGGTAAATTCTAATGAAGTTATGTAGTCGTTGAGTCAAAATTTCTTAATATTTGGAGTCGATGTATTGACGTTTCGTAGTGTTGTTTGAGATTTCTCGACAAAAGACAATCTATACATTTATAATCTTATGGTTCGTATACCTCAAACTCCTTCCACTGAAAAATAAAATCGGTTATAAACGACACTAAAAGTGTGTTTCCTGTATCTTTTTAAGTAAAATAGCCATTGCATTAGTTCCAGTAGCGTCCAATGACTCCTAAATTCGTATAGCAATTCTCACCCTAACGTCTGTAGTTATTAGTAATACTATCATACGAATAAACATATACCAAACCCAGATCCGGTAATTTATTGGCGAAAGAGAATTTCAGAAAACTGACTATGTATATCAAATCAAGTCGACGGTGAGCATGACGTGTGATTACGTACATTTCAAAGGAAATACCACCATCATAGAGTAAATTTTCATTTCGTATATTTTAGATTGACGGATTTGACTACAAACACCGTTATATGGGCTTTTATCGTTGTATGTGGCTTGTTCGACTGGTATGTCCACTCATCCAAGATATAATTATGCACTATTAGTGGCAGTAATCATATTATATTATAATATTATCCCTGGGGGTTTCATTGAGCAGAATTCTAAAGAAATGTGTATTCTGTATGCAGGAAATACAACTGTTTTGTAAGATTACTTAGCATTACACGTAGAGGTTGTGACAGGAAAGTCGGTGTACGTACTGAGCAGCTGAATACTAATTCTCGAATTCTTATTCCCTAGGGTTGTATCCCATCACGCTGAATGTCACACGTTTTCTGAAATAACATTCCGATCAGTATACGTTTGATAAAAGTTAAGGTACATACATTTTATGGGTCATTCGGGATTGTACAATAAGGCAGTAGAGTAACTACCTGCAAACAGCAATATCCCTTGCGGAAACTACGTATTTGCAAATACTAGTTGTGGGCTGATATTAAAAAATGCATATGCAAAGGCGTATGTTATTTTCGATATTACGTTGTTAATTTTGTTAAAGTCACATTTGAACGTTCCCCTCTGCAATCAGGTCACACTTAACCCCTGTATCTATTTAAAAGGGATATTTGTAATACTTATTATTAGAAATGTGTATGAAGGTTCCTGTTAAAACTGTCCAAAAATCACTGCTTACCAAGAATCTAATAACGAAAATATAATGAGTTGCACATTTGTAATATCACGTTCTGAATTATTTTAAATTAACACGTTCCGGGAATTGACATGCATCTGGTGTGGAATATGGGATCCAGATTGTGATCTTATCAGCATTACTCTAATGTAATTTTATACTGCTTTATCATTATGATAACGATTTTCTGAAAATGACAGCTGGTATTCTTAGGTTTTGTGGGGTTCTTCGTTTCAAAAAAGAAGAGTGAGACAACTATCACATTATCTCATTTAATATTTTTGCGCTGTTCGTGTTATGTTATGACAGAAAGATATCTTGATTGATGGATCTTTACAATCATCTGTTTTCCTTTTATTGCAATATTCTCTACCGTTCGTTCATCGGCAAACGCGCATGAATGACAATAAGATGTCTTAAAACGAAATGCCCACGTTTACGTGTTTGTCATTATCAGTTACTCAATAGCTAATTCAAGCTTGCATCTTAATATCAACTAAATGTTCATGCCGAAATGGGTTCTGCACTATCGCCCATTGTTTTTATTTGCAAATAATGAGGAAAAGCATTTCATAAATACGACACAATTATGTATGTTAATGAAGACACTTCCCAAACATATATAAATTAAAAGACATGTATAAATAAATTTATACGTCACCTGTCACCAATCTTGCATTCTGATTGGTCGAGAGCCCTGCAGATACACAGGCGTATTTTTCACCAACAGCCGTATTTTTGCTTGTTGTATCACGTGATCACTGCACGTCCCCTTGTAAACAAATCTAGCAGACAACTAGAGATCGAGCTATAACCAGCATTTCCAGTGTCAAATTTGTTGTCAATTGAACAAAATATCACCGTTGTATACATTGTAACAAGTCTTTGAACTGTACTTTTCATGTCACAGGGAAATAGTCAAAAATTCCACACACAACCGTGAAAGTCCAGTGACGGCGAACGCACGGTCGTCACGCGATCGTAAACATGAATTCCTAAATTTATGAAGGATATGAAAATTACCACCACAGAGGGTGTAATTTTTGCTTAACTAGAACAACAAAGCATATCACGAACATCTATGTACATTTAATGGAATACAGTACGCAAAACAAAGACGCACTCATTTTTCAGCTGATGGTTATAAGTTTGAATATATCGCTGAGTGATATGCAAATAGTAAACATTACGTCATACTACTGAGCAAACGCGCACTCTGATTGGATGATAAAGTTAAGGCTGACATGTAAACAACCGCGTTGCAGATCAGAGAGGTGCATGATACTACGCTCAACAGTATAACGCGGAAGTGATTTTATTTTAAAATGAAACAGCATTTTTAGACATTCAAAAATGAATTCATAGTCGCAGGTGACGTATAAGTATGTTATTTACCAAATACTGTTCCACATCTTGCTGCTCGAGGTAATTTTTCTGGTATAACGGCTCGCCTCCGGCTCTCCGTTATACCAGAAAAAATTACCTCTCGCAGCAAGATATGGAACGGTATTTGGCAAATAACATATACGTATATCTAACTGGCAGAATCTTGATCATAAATCACAAGTGTAAATTGCAATGAAAGTGAGAGTAAATTCAAAGTTAAAACAAAGGTATTGATTCAAATTAAAATGACAGTAAAATAAAGCCTTTGGGTTAAAACAACGGTTCTATTCAAAATGTAATATTTAAAATCTAAAAAAAGAGTAAATTAAAATAAACGTTATACAAAATATATGGAACTGATAGTTACAAAGTAATACAAAAATTTAAACGCAATGAAAATATAAAATGAGAAATTATCATGTTGATCAAAATCATGATAACAATGTGTGCGCTATTATACACTACGTATTTTTACGGTTCCATGCCATTCATGTCAAACTTCTTGAAAACCCTCTGAGGTGCAAAAATAGTAAATAGCAAATTTGTACTCACTACTGCTGATAACATTTAAAATAAAATTACTAAAATTACTTATAATAATAAAAAAAAATAGGCAAGATTGGGAGTCAACTTCGATGAAACAAGCAATTTTCAATAACCAAAAAATGATACTTAGGCGGAAACAAATGATTATTTGGCATACGAAACCTGTGTTATTGTGAGCCGTCTTGGTTGCCGTACACAAGTGTTAGCGCCAGGTGAAACCATACTCACTTAGGCATGTAGCTCATGACTAATTGGTCTTGTTTGATAAAACTTAATTAGGGACAACTAGGAAGATTTAACGATGAACTTTAGGTCTGAAATAAGTTAATAGTACTTGAGGTTGATAATAGACTAGAGGCCTGGAATGCAAAATGCGAACCACATCAAACGTTTTCGACTACCTTCACGTTAACAAATGTCACGTAGGTCATAATATGCTGTGAAATGATAATGAAGTCGACGAATCTATCCATTAAACACATCTCTTGCGAAGATTTCACGAATTCTCTTAACTTAAAGAACATTTCAAATTCCTGAATGTGATTTGGAAATCAATTTAAACGATTGTGGAAGTACGTCGGCAAATGCATTGCCGGTACAAATGCATGGAATTTCTTATACATCTACACTGTAAATTCGGCAGTCAATCTGGTTTATAGTGTAATATCAGGTTAGCTACTGTGAGAAAATTACATTGGATCGGGAAGCACGATGGAGTATATTACGCATTACAAACGAAAGATTGCGTTTCCCAACCATCCATCTACATGATTGATATCTTTAATATGAACTAAAGTGATAAGTATCTTTTCGTTGAACAAGACGCTATTTTATAAAGTCTGATATACTAAATGTAGTTTCAGATCCAAGTCTTCTCGTGCTGAGATTACTGTGTGATTTATTCTAAATCCTGCTGTTTGCACAGATTAGTCAAGTTGTGACGTAGTTTGCAAACATCCCTTTTCCTGGCCAGATGTATCAGGTCTTTACATCCCAGATGAGCGCTAAGACGTACGAAAGTGTTACTGGGACTGTGGAATTTGTGTTCAGAATGACGTAAGGACCGAAACCCAACCAATGATAAAGAATTGTCAATTAATATGACATGGCACTAGTGGTACACATATGGAAATGGAAAGGGAGAAATGTCGTATAAAACTTAACATTTTCAACAATTTTCCTGACATATTATACACTATCATGGGAACCCAATACAGTGACGTCCCCTTTACAACAACTGCAAAGTTAATACAGATGGTTGATACTTAATACAGACTAAGAAACGTAAGTGAAGAGTGTCAAAAGAAAATCCCGTTTCACCACGACATATTGCATTCATAATATATCTTGCTTTGAAACTGCTCTTTGCACATCGCATACCAACAATTACCGTCTTCGCTAACAGGGGATTCAGGAATGTTTAGAACTTGATATGGGGACTGTTCTCTTCCGAAAAGTGAATTAAACTATTCTCTAAAGTCGCTCCATTATTTTTGCTATATACGTTACGTTGATGAGAAGTCACTCCAAGTATCGGAGTACAAAAAAAAACATTCAAATGGGGATTAATTTCATACATATGATATTGTGTGCTGTTCATCTCTTTGTACACACTATCTGAAGTCGAGCAGACTAACTCTGTAATTGAGACATTCAGACATAATAGAATCATTGGGACTGAAGGCATTCCTCTCTTATACTCTTAACATTTGACTTATGCTTGCTAAGCAGGTCTAGGGGCTTAAACATATAAGCACTAACTAGGACAAAACAGTGAACCCAGGCAGCAATTAATCGTTAATGTAGTTGATAACAGGGTTAGGTTAATGATACACCTGAGACAATAAGGGCATAGGTCTGAAGAGAGTTCTTACGCTTTCAAATCTTCAAGAGTCACATCAAAGATTGATTGCAACAGCATGTCATTCTTCATTTCGATTCAAAGGAACATCGTTTCTCATCATCTGTTGTCATGACATGCAGGGGCGGGGAAGGTTTTCCGATGTGACTGCTAGTTGAAACTTAAAAGTTCGTATCCGACAATTTTCACGCCATCAAGAAAGTCTCATATTTTCCGAAAGAATTTAGATAAGAGTAGTTATCGAAGCTTTGTGAAAAACCGTTATGTATGTTAGCAGAGAGTACTTTCTTTTCGTAATATTTCGTTCATTTCTGCCGGCTATAAAGTCAAACTTTTCTCGCTGGTAGACGATCGAATGTTCACTTAACATATCCATGTTGATTTTGACTAGTTTGTTAAGTGTACAAGAATCCAGAAAATACCAGGTATCCCGATTCACTAAATAAAAGGTAGTCGCCAGCAAAGTGGTAAAATTGATACAAAGGATTTGTATGTCGTTCTGTACAGGTATATCTGGTTCTACCAACGCACACCTATTACTAAGTCCATTCTTTAATTTTCGCATGCTGTCGACATGTCGTTTGGATTCTTAATATTCTATATATCATATATCTTGTCGCCTAACGCGTCACAGTGTTTGCTAATCAACCCAGCCAAATAGAAATTTGCTCACCCGAGGGCAAATAAAGGATTTGAGATTTTCAAATGAAATGAAAAAAATTACATTGCATTATTTTTAGATAACACAATCTCTCGTGCTAAGAGATTCAAACTAAAGCAATCAAAGGGTTGAATAGTTATATTAGTTTTTTAACTGTAACATCATCTATGGATTTTAAATGGTGTTATTTTTCATTACTTTCTAGGGATTATAAACTTACGAAAGACAAAATGAGTTCATAAAGGTCGCCTACCTGACTGTTTCCTGATAAAAGTAAGATCATGATACAATGTTGGATGAATGACAGTAGCATGCTGACGTTATTACATCGTGATTGCTTGTATAGATATGCTTGAACCCGCTGACACCTCATGATGTTGAAGTGTTTGTCCAGTTCTCAAACAGAATGAGAAGTACGGCTGGTGAAAGAGTAGAGTCATTTGTAGCAAGCCATCATCCCATCCAGCAACCGTTAGATTACGCTCAGTGTGTATGAAAACTATAAGATGAGCCTCAATCTGTTGTAAAAGTGCTGGATTTAACCATTATAAAGAGAGGTAGAGAGGTGTTGAGGTATTTAGCGAGACGGGAGGGATAACGTTCGCAATCGTGTATATATATTATGTATGGTATATTAAATGTAGTTACATTATCACATATAAACGGTGCCTACATTGTTCTAAAGTGCTCTAAATATTAGTCAAAACTTTCAAAATGGACAGTCATTACCTTTCCCAATTTTTCATAATTTGCTCCTTGAGGAATGTCTTATTATGAAAAATTGGGAAGACTTTGAAGGTTTTGATTTATATTTCAAACACCGCATAGCGAATAACATAGACGCATGCTGCCATACTACAAGGGTATACATCCCACATTTTCTGTTTCAACGTATTCAACTTGGTTTACGTGTGGTATAGTAAATGTTATTTAATGGCAGTTAAGTGATGATTGTGTACTTTCCTTAGTCCCATTAGTTTACATATGTTCCACTTTAATCCATACTTCATTAGAGTGCGACTATTTTGCGACACTATTTCATAACATTAAGTTCAAGGACTGTTGTTGCTAAAAGAGTGAATATGCTGTATATTTGTTACAAATCAGCAAGGAAGATATGGTTGGGTGTGGCTGGTGTTCGGTATAATTACAAAGTAGCGGCTGCATGCGTGATCTGACAAGAATGAGAGCAACACATTTATGATATTGTGCTAAGTATCACCCAAAGGAATTAGATAAAATAATTTTCAACCTTTAATTTATAATAGATTAAGCATATCATAAGTTCCATAACAAACAGAAGCAAATGTTTTAATTATGTAATATGTCTTACATATGGAACGTGTTTAACCAATTTAATGATAAATGATAAAAGACAGATCACTGGGTCACCTAATGTCACGAATTTATCATAGATATAATAAAACTTTTTATATATGTAATATATGTGTCATAATTATATTATATATTTTACCAATTTCATGATATACGATACACAAGTTTTAACTATGTGTTATGCATGTAATGTGTTTTGCCAATGTAACGACAAACTACAATGACATACCAATTAGACTTGAGATTGGTAAAATTGGGTTTTGATTAAAAAGAGTTGACAAGACCTTTAGACTACGTTAAAGCTGTATTACCGTCGTTTTGACTCCATACTGTAGGTCGACTTCTTCATGGTATAGCGGTGTACATTGAGTTCCGGAGGTTGAGAGCGATAAGGGACTGTTGTGAGCTTAGTATTATTTATAAAGTGGTTGGTAATCCTTCGTCATCGTTTGTATCAAACTCAATATGTTGGTTCTTATATAGTGCTTTCCCACCCACCCAGTCTGGGTGCTTAAAGCGCTATAGCGGCAATCTATAGCGATACCCTTTATACTTCCTCAACTCCCTGGGGAGCATACACTCCATTGCAGCCTTTATAAGTACATAGGATTAAAACATTCACATTGCAACCTCCATCCTACCAGGTCCCTAATTATACAGCTGGGTTGACTAAGGCACAGTCATGGTTCAAATCTTGCCCAAGGAATTTAGACACTCAGAAGCAAACGGCATCGATGGGGTTCGAGCCTGCAACTTGCAGATTCCACCGGCCACACTGACCATTCGCCCATCATGACTCCATATTATATATTTCGGCAGAATTACTGAAATTCTCTTTTGAGTCCTGGAAACTGTAAAATTTGTAACCCATATACTTGTGGCATAACACCTCTTTTTATTCTAAAATAATAATATGGAAGCTTGAAGACCTCATTTCACCATTGACACACACATGTTACTGATACCCTAAGAATTTAACCGCTTTCTGTTTCAGTGGATTCATGGGGATAATTTCATGCCTGACATTCATTCTGGATAGGTTGCTATGACAACTAGAACATAGCTTGGATGGATCATACTACTTTGAAATTGCTGAACTGTTTCTATGGATTATGATATTTCCTTGCTACAAAGCTCTTTTCTTTCAGGAAGGTCTGACAAACGTTGGCTCGAATATTAAAGTTGAAATTGGGTGGCAGCTGTTGCTAATCTTTGTAACATCCACTTGACTACCATTTTTCAGTATCGGCAGAATTACTGAAATTCTCTTTTGAGTCCTGGAAACTGTAAAATTTGTAACCCATAATGCTTTTATATTGGGAGTATATGATTCGCAGAACAGTCACTGAAGTAATAATTAAAACAGATGGAATAGTTAAAACAAACGTTTCAGGTAATATACTCATTTACCATGCTTGTGTTTTATTCTGTTTCAATCCCGTGCATGAATGTATTAATAAATTCGAAGGTGTTGTTTGTGTTTTTCTTTCACATTGAGCAATCCAACCACAAAATAAAAGAATACCTCATAAGAAATATTGATGTTGCTCTCCATGTGAAAATAAATGACAGGTAAAAACATAATAATATGAGTCATTTATTCTAGAATTTCACCATTAGTGAATGTAGAAGTAAACAATTTTCATTCAAAATGACTTCGAAATATGAAAACATTCATCATCTATTGTCTATTTAATGGGTTGTAATAACTTCACGTGTTCCAGTATTTCCTACCATATGGTGCCTTTCCAACAAAAGGGATAAAAGCCGAACTGTAAAATATTTGGTAATATTTGCCATATTTATGACTTCGTTGATCTTAAGTAATCTGGTAATCCGCTTATTTCAATTTATGATTTTCTAATCTTGATTTATTATTAAAATCAATTAACTATGTAACACACATTATTGTTCATTTTCTGAATGCTTCCATGTTTGTTCCATAGATACTGAATTATAATAACACAACTTCACAGAACGTTTTTATAAGTACCATTATCCAACCATTCTACCTAGTTACCATTCCCAGACATTATTCCTTGATTTCAGGAAAGTCTGTATGTTAAAACATTTTGTTAAACGTGAAATTGTCGGTGGTGAGTTTCTGAATGCCCATCTTCATCGGCCCGAATATCGGTATTTTTAAATACGTTATTCATTGCACGTATAATATTCAGTCATCGTTACATCTGTATGCTAAATTTATGACTTCCGCTACAAATTGTTAGTTTACCGTTGTCCTATATCATTCAAATATAATATTGATGAATGCTTAAAATCATTTAAAAAATATATGTCTGAGAAGAAGATGTAAACATAATGATGATCCAAGAATACAAATCAATACATTATCAAGTTGTTAGTAAACACAACTAAATTGTAGTATGGTTTTTCTCACTTATCTGTGAATTCATACATTGCACCAACATGTTGTACTTTATATCATAATACAATGAAAATCTAGAATCTGCGATTACTTAAATTTGTACCATGAGACTAATTAACAGACATTTGACATGGGTCAAAGCAGCGACATGTCTTATTATTTTATAGGTCAATACACATGAGTAAGGTGTCTTTTAAGGAAATGTTAATTCGACTGCCTTTACAAATTATTTTTCAATATGAACATACCCTATGTGATTGTAGGCAGTACTTCACACAGATATAACTTTTCCTAAAGACTACTTGAAAATCAACATCGCCTGTATTTCTATTCGTCAGTATAAGTACCTCCAAACGTATGGTTAATTATGCCTTTAACCAAATTAAACCAATTACTAGAATAGGGCCAGGTTACCCAATATAAGTTTTAAATGTGTTAATCAGCTTATATTGTAACAGTAATAATATAAATTATCTTTTGCCAAGGCAAAAAAAAATACTAAAAAAGTACACCAAGATGAACTTTCTAACATATCCTTATTTCTATTCCATAACTTTGAACCGACATCGTTTTCCAAAATGATATATTCTTTATGTAAAGAGTACATAACACTCTTGTTGATTGGTTTACTTTTTAGACTCATATCTTATCTATTTTTCATCCCCAAGAGTATAAATTCGTTCAAACAAAAATCTTGCAATAAGATTTGGTCGTCGAAAAGTCACATTAATCTTTCCCGAAGCACGATGAAATAATTAAATAACTAGTTTAAGTTGATAAATTGACTTTTTCGGATTGCCATTAAGGTTTGATAAATTATTATAAAGTTTGCCATTGTGCGTGGGAATGATATATAAGGCATTATATCCCCCATATATCTATCAATTATCTATTATCAAACGTGGCCCTTCAATACGGTCATGCTAAGGACAAATTGAATTAATATTTTATTAGCTTACCGCTAGATCGACTACGCTAGCAACCATACGTATAATTATCTACCTCGACAACATCTTAGTGGAGTGACTATGGAAAAGTTACAAAGTAATTTTGATTTATATTAAATAAATATTTGTACTAAATACATACAAATCATCATGCCTAGCTTGAGCTAGGGAAATAGCTACCTGATGTATATACACGCTTGGGGATCTGTTTATTTTTAATTTCTACTCCCTAATGAATAATGCATAAGCCTAGTTTTACAAAAATGATGATTTGTAGAATATACCAATAACCAGATGTAAACTGAATGTCTTCCGTAAGGGCAAAGTTTTGAGATTGTCGTTCCTACAGACAATTGTTGGAATACAACAGAACATATGTAATAAGTTATTTTTTCTCATTGATTGCTATTTGCTCATTGCTGTTAGTGACCTCCTGGCCAACCACAACATGTACTGGTATCGCAAATGCATGTATCAAATTATATTTAATTTGAAGTGTGCATTCTTGAGATATAGCCAAATTACCGAAAACCATTAATTATGTAAATTTCTTGTTAATATTCTTGGGATGTTTACCGAAACCTAATCAGTTCTTGTCACTACCCTACAGAACAAATGCAATAAATTTCGTTTGAATTGTGCCAGTCGTGGTTTAGAAAATGGTGATAAAGTCGCACCACTTTAGACGACATTTCCTTAAGTGAAACTATTTTTTTCTTTTTTGTGGCCAATCGAAAATATGCCAATAACATATTAAAACTAAAAGATGCATTAGTAATATTTTCAGGACAGATGCGCTTTTGTATCGCAAATGTGTGTACAATGAATTTGAAGTGTGCATTCTTGAGATATAGCCTAATTACCGAAAATCATTAATTACGTAAATTGCTCATTAATATTCACGGGATTTTTACCAAAACCTAATCAAGTCTTGCCATTACCCTACGGAATACGTTATGGAGAAAACGATGACACAGACAGACAGACAGACAGACAGACAGACAGACAGACAGACAGACAGACAGACAGACAGACAGATACACAGATACACAGACAGAAAGACAGACACACACACACACACAGACTTCCACCCATAAATATATCTCTTCCTTACGGAAGAAAAAAAGGACAAGGTTTGTCGGTTAAACCACTTGCCTCTTACCACTGCGGTCGGGGTTCGAACCCCATTCACGGCTCAATTAAATTTACCACGCTGTAAGTAAGAAGAGTGTCATTCAGTTTGACTCTGCCGGACAACGCAGGTCGCCCCCGGGTACTCCGGTTACCTCCTGCATTAACACTGAACCCATGAGGGTTGGCCCTCACTGGACTTCTTGGGAGACAAGTGGTTATATGCTTAAAGAACTATCCAGTATAAATAAAGATTATTATTACTATACGGATGATTATTGTGTATGTTGTCAAGTACAATTGCCGACATCAGACCATGGATAAAGAGAACCTGTTACAAACAGGAAAATAATCAGACTGGATAGATGATGCTTTGGTGTCTAAACAATACTCAATGGAAATAAAATGTGATGTCATTTGGATAGTTTACTTAATATGGTAAATAAACACATAGGGCGATATAAATTAGGATCAAGGTGCCCTTTATTCGACTGGTTAAGAAACAATGACAGACGTTGTTTGGTTCATTAAGATGTGCTATTTCGGTTATAATATCGCTGTTACTTTGATATAATGGCATATTGTTATTCTAAAAGTACAAGGCTCATTGAAAAATATACTATATTGATATTAATGATTAATGCAATGATTTACCAGTCATCTGCGTTTCCATGAACACCATGCTGACATTATGAACTCTTTTGATTATCTTATAAATTGACTTCAATTCGTTTGAATGCTTTCAATGTAGATGATTATATCCAAGGAGAGTTCCAGTTTAGGTTACCTTCTAAGGCAAATCTCTGTTCTAAAGTACGTACAATGGAATAATCTTCCTCACTAGCGTTTATGGGTGTATGTTATTGAAATGTTGACAACAAACGCCAACAAACTATTACTAAATACGTTATAAGGAACACAGTCTATTCTTTAGAAATTGCAGAAAAGTGGAATGAGGACAATATTTTTACTGTAAATATTATTTCACTGTAAATCAAATTATGATACTCATGTAAAATCCGATAGTCTTTATCCATATTAGATAATGATGTTATAGTTATCAAAATAAATGTTTTCAAAGCAATAGAATATTTACACTCAAGGCCTAGGTACTTACATTTTAACCCCATGCATCAATGATTTGTGGCGCAATGTATACTATTTGCATTACCGTAAATGTTAGATATGGCATGCTTAAATTCATGTTACATTCACATTTAATCTGTAATAGTTAATGTATTTTTATGGAGGTATGTTCGGTAATTATTGGAGTACAGAAACACGTGATACTTCATACAACTATGCTTGATATTTGACACAGTACGGAGGCCCATAGTGGAAAAAAGGGTAATTTTGGGGTTTCTTCACTTTTTAACAATTAATAAAATCTGAATTACTGGGATCACAAGGTTAATATTCCTCATAATGAAAATACTGTTATATGTTAGTCTATATGTGTTCTAACTTTTTGTTTGAACAACTTGGAAAAATAGTTATTTTGGGGCAAATATCACAAAATCTATCATTTATACACAGGTATAAAGGAAATTTTTGGGTAAATACACATTTCTTTTCATTTTCATTATTTCAACTCTGAAACTTTCAAAATGAGTGTATCTTGGCATGAATACATCACTCCAAACTATATTTCGTGGCTAGAATATAAATATGCAAATTTATGCAAATTATTTTGATATAAAAATAACTTTTACACAGTAAATATAGCCAATTTTAGCCACTGCTGGAGTAAAATCTGGAAGTGTAATGTCTATTCTTTTTGGTCACATCCATTTAGAATGTAAACCTTACTGAGAATAAGTAAAGTTTATAAATACTTGAAATTAACTTTATGGAATAAATTGAGTTGAAAATTGACAAAAACTTAGTTTTTGGCAACTTTTCAGGGTAGCAAATAAAAACATGACAATTTAAGACATACATTGACTCCAACCTGAACAAGTGAACTCAGTTTTATTTGCACATAGCTGTTTACAAAGTTATTGATATCACAAATAATTAAAGCTCACACAACCAGAAATAGAGTTAGTGTGTTAAATTCAATTTAAAAAATGCTAAAAATCAATTTTGTCACAATTTCGCGATATCTGCAATAAAAAGTCAAATTTCCAATCTGTACTGCTGCATCACATTTGTTGTTATGATTTTGACATGGTGAAACATTTCACAAAGTTGCTATGGGGGTCAATAATCAAATTGTCATTTTTTAATAAGAAATAAAGCACCTGCAAATATGTCATGTTGAATGTTGTGAATGGTGCATCATGGGAAATACAGCAATAAATATGAACCCATCACTAAATTGTAAACAATCTCGCATTGATCGTAACCACAAATAACACATTTAGTTACCAAGTTCCTTTTGAGTTGATTATTCTATCAAGATTAGGTATTACAGTAACTACAAACAATCCCACTGTCCTTTGCATAGCACGTTCAGTTGCGCTTGGAAGCTACCTATTGTCAAAACCCTAATAATTAGCAGTATAAAAATATATACAAACATCAAAGCACTTAGACTGCATGTTTCTATTTGTAGATATTGTTACATAAATTGTGGTACCAAATCAGGTATAGTAATTAATTTACAGGAAAGCTATTGATGTATGGCTATAGTTATCCAATACAATAAAACTGATAAAGTCACATTATGCAAATGATCAGAGTTGATAAATTGTGGTACCAATTGTGGTATCAGTCTACTGTTTGCGATAACAGTGGAATCTGTTTTCAAACATTTAATGTTCATTATTCAACAAGCATGGCATTCATTCGTTCACTCATGGTAACCTACCAATGGGTGTGATTCCACAAGGCTACTGTGAAGGTGAATCTAGTGATTTACCAGAGAACACACCGATGAGTGTATAGTTTACCAGCAGTAAAACAGCAATTATGTACATCAACTATTTAAATTAGTTGATATGTTTTGGACATCCTCCTCGGATGACCCACTGTACACATTATAATTACATGTCTGCTGTTTCAGTTCTGGCTTGTGTAATGTATTTCAAGGAATTCATGATTTGTTAGGGGTTGCTGCCGAGCTGTTTCAGAAGACGATGAAATTACTGATCTATAAAATAAAATATAAATTATGAAATTATTTATACATATACATATATTGCAGTGATACAGGTTAGTTAACAAAAGAATTATTAATGTCGACAATTTATACATACTACATACAACAACAGACTTTAGCCTTTTAACTTTATAATAAAATGAAAATGAAATAAATTTATCTAAATTTACAATTCAGTAGTTATCTTTAGATCTTAGCAGCCAAATTCATAAACGTTTAATATACTGATAAAATTGATTTAAATTTTAGAGACAAACTGAAGTAAAATTGTGATACTGAGATGGTGATAAATTGCACATCAATAATTTTATGTAAAGATAGCGCATTGAAATTTGTATGTGTGGAAATCAGTAATCATAAATGTCAGTTGAGATATTAATTTACTTTTATTACATAATGGGTATAGTAAGATGAAAACATTCAACTATAACGCTAACAAGAACACATAAATATATTATAAACAATCATTATAAAAATTAGCATCTGCCACTTATATAAGTACAAGAACTTAGCAAAATCGCCACCAACGTCAAATGTCACGCCAATCTGTTTACGTTATTGACTCGACCCAAGGAAGCGTCAAAAGGCAAATCAATAACTATTAGTTGCTTTAAATACAACAAAGTTTTAAAATGACATCAACATTGTTTGGTTACAATATTCGCCTTGAACGGGATTTTGTATAGATGACATTTTAGTTCGAACGAATTATTGTTACTTCCGGTTACAACAACACTACGCGATCCTTTCAGATCTGACGGCATTAGAATTGACAGTCACAATATAAATACCACACACAGTGATTAATTCCTATACGGAAATAGTGACCAATTTAAGAAAACAGTAAAAAATATCATACTTGTCACGTAAACTACTGTAAACAAAACTTACCGACATAGTTCATCGTTGAAACCTCGGTTCACTAACACCACGCCTGGGTCAACATCTAGTGTGTACTGCTAGCTGGAGGCGCTGGCCTCGACGGTGATCCCCAAGTTCAAATTGTAATCGCGCGTACATTTTCCGTCGAATACCATTGAAATTTCACACAAATGTAATACTAATCATAAATTTTCAAACTGTATGGGGTGCATATTGAAATAAAGAAACCCCTGGAAAACATAATCACCTGAAATTTCATAGTTTTTACGGCGCGTACAGACGGTCTACAGCGTTAACGATAATGGCCGCACCCTGTTGTATCGTCTTATTCACGCCAAGTACTTTTAAAAGAACTAATTTGATTGGCTGTAGACTGAAAACTGACGTTGCGAGAACAAATCAAAGCAAGCATACTATATTTACTGTTATGACCTTTGGCACCCCTTCAGAACGTTTTTTTAGAAAATAATGTGACCGTCACGTAATACAGTGTACGCGCGCTACTGAAAACGGACGAAATTGTACTTTCAAAGTAGCTGTAATTTAATAATTTCAGATGTCAATGTAAAATTATCTTAATGCCCAAATAGAAAAAATTGTGTAGATTCTGAAAATGCAAGAAAAACGCCAATTTATGAATTATTTCCTGCTGTAAACCTCACTCAAAAATAGATGAGCACGCAGTGCATGTACATTTATCGTGTGTGGGCCTCCCTAAGTCAGTAGATGCAGGGAAGTATTTCTTCGTTTACTCTGGACGTGAATTGAACACTGAATACATATTTTAACAACACTTTTGCTGATTCTTCCACTGAAAAATGCTTCACGGTGTTCCTATGACTTAATGTTGTTCAAAACCTATCTTTGTATATGACACACGTACGTAGCTTCAACAATTTTCCTTCTTCCTTTAACCATATTCTAACGGAGGAAAACTCTGGCCACACAATCGAACCACTACTAACTGAAAATAACGCTTAATACGATCTAAATAGAGTTATGGCACTTTTAATATCTATCCCATTTGTAAATTGGTAATATGTTAACCTATTCTCAAAATCGTCGTCATCCATATTATTCTGTTTAAAACTATAAACGACTAAGCTTATCTATCTCTTCCGTATGAGCCATATGTTCACAATATTTGTATTTTATAACTCGTGATAATTTATCTTCGGATGGAAATACACAAAAGACAAGTTTGAATGATTGTAGTATCATCTCGCGAATGTATGTATTGATTGTAATGATCATACGACTGTGGTTTCCATTATCATTGTAATCAGCAAAGTAGGAATGAAAACTCTATTTTTTTCATATACTGATTAATGATATAGACTTAATTCCAAAGAATAAGGATGTTAAAAATCGTTACTCAGAGTTTCACGCTTCCTCAGGAGACAAATGCAATATAATCTTTATGTATTGCAATCATTACTTTGTCAATACATTGTCTGCTTTATGATTCAGAATATTTTTCAGCGATATATTTGTATAAAATGTGTTATTTGATTTCGGCAAGTATATAGTGTTAATTGGATTAACCGTCATATTCCTGCAAAGCTTTCTTTAAGCTACATTTGCGAGTCAACAGTTGGTGGTACTTCAAATACCAATAACGGCTAGCGACAGTGCAATTACACGAGTTCTGCGTTCAATGACACCGATCTAGTTATATCTTTTGTGATAATATTTTGCATTTAGATATTATTCCCACACTTTTTCTTCCTTCGGCCAAGGCAAATGCGGCAAAGCTAAAGGTCCTTATGACTACAAATCAATAGACAAATACTGCTAAAATGCTTAGGTCATGAGTTTTATCTGGGTGAATGAGGAAAATACTGGAAGTAATATAATTCTTCTTCCTCAGCATACTTTTGAATAATCAAGAGTTTGAGCATTTTGGTCTATATTTGAATAAATAATGGTGTAAGCCATAACTACAGATACATGTGTACCATAAACGTGGTGTAAGCCATAACTACACATACATGTGTACCATAAACGTGGTGTAAGCCATAACTACATATACACAGTGTGCCATAAACGTGGTGTAAGCCATAACTACAGATACACAGTGTACCATAAACGTGGTGTAAGCCGTAACTACAGATATATGTGTACCATAAACGTGGTGTAAGCCATAACTACAGATACACGTGTACCATAAACGTGGTGTAAGCCATAGCTACAGATACATGTGTACCATAAACGTGGTGTAAGCCATAACTACACAACTACACATACATGTGTACCATAAACGTGGTGTAAGCCATAACTACACATACATAGTGTACGGTATAGAGCACAAATGCGATATCAAAACAACCTGTCATTGAGCCTGATATGGTGTTAGTGTTTTGCCATTCCATTTGGACTAATCCGAAGAAGCTCTGACTTCAGTACTGTGTCACATACATTTGGTTGGTATGACTCAATGTTCAGTCAGAGATCCAAGTGCTCTCAATTTTGCGATCAAACACCGATTTCCTACATGTAAAATATGTAAGCTTAAAGTCGTCAATATATCATACTTCTCTTCCAACTTTCAAAGGCAATTTGTCAAATGATTTCCAATCAATGTTTTGAACTGCACAGCTCATGAAAGACGACTTTTCTCTCGAAAAATTTACTTCCGGATCGTGAATGATGATGAGATGTTGTGTCCTCGTTCACTAATTACTATGTGTAATTAGAACAATACGCGTATATCATACACGTATAGGACCCTATCGTATTTGGTCTGTGTCGGCTTGTCAGTGAAGGAGGGCCCACTATCTCATTATTTATTCGAATGCATTGTTCGAATGCAGTGTGAGATCATTTCGATCTCTGACTGATAACTGAATATATCTGACTTCGTCCTCAGTCAGAGCCTCCTCAGACAACATTTGGACGTGCTTTGGTTATTGACTTTGACATAAGTAATTTCGACATGAACTAGGTCACAGTAATTGCATTAGTTTTAACAATTTAATCAATAATCACATTCTCGCTTGAACGGAGAGATGCCTAGAGGTTGATTACAATATAATTATGTTTTGCTGCATGGCAGAGTTGTTCCTTTATGTCTTATTATACCTATTTTTCCGACCGATATCTAATGTGATTTGATTGTTACTGTGGCTGGCCTTTATCAGCCCGTCGAAAATGTCAACAATCTAAGTTCAGGTACAACACATACCAGGATAATGAACTACGAATAGACGCTATAAATACGACTAGACTCGCAACAAGAAGAGACAAGATTTCAACAAACACTTTTTGCGACAACTAATGGTGGTGATGGTAATGAGGGTGGTTACTGTTGGTGATGTAATGAGGTGCTGGTTAGAGAAAGAAAAGAGTATGTATGGTTAACAATATGAATGCAGATATTGTTGGTTGTGTCGGCTGCCAGTGGCTCTGGTTCTGGTTAGGTGCAGTGTGTAGGTGCCATGTATGGCTAAAGCTGTGTCTGCGAGAAGGGGTGGAAGGAGAAGAGAAGATGGTAGGGATCGTAGAGGCGATGACAGTGGTGTTTGAAATTGTAGATTTGGTGGCGAGTTTTGTAGTGGTAGTATCGTGGTAGTGGTGGTTGTAGTGGTTGTCTTTTTCGGTGGTACTGGTGGTATTAAAGGGGGTTTACAACAAGATGCTGATTCGAGTGACCGAGGTTCTTACGGCTTTGATGCTTTCAATGAATACTTGAAATATTGTAGATGTTGACCGCGTTCCTCCCTAAAGTGCACTACTACATCAGTTCACTCAAATGCTATAAGGCAGCAACGCATCATTTATATGAAAGAATACCTAATCATTACTGATTGACGCACGTGGAATATTAGATAAATTGCACATTGCAGAAATCACTTTCTGTGATGAGATAAAAGACTTCTCATGTCACTTTCCATTACCGTATTACAGTTTCATTCTTAATCTGCAACGTATCATAGGATGTGAACATCTGATATCCGTTTTTCATTATGTAGGCCTGTTATCTTCATCTGTGCTACTCCACCGTCTCACATTAATGTTATTACAAGGTTCCACTCACTATATGTCGTCCTACTTTCGAATGATGTATTGATACTCTGTAAAAACACATCGACACTTACATTTTCTGACTACTTTGTCTATTTAAATTAATTTTCACTTCTCTTGTTCAGTTTAGTAGTTCGTCAATATTGATATTTTCTCGCTCTCATTGATTATTCCAAGTGTTCAGTTTTGTTGATGTTATTATTACATCACCATACCTTGGTAGAAAAACATGGTGTTTCTTATACTTCGTTACGAAAAGTGATGAAATGCAAATATTCAAACAACGTTTTCGGAAATATCGTTCCTGCAATGAGTAGGTTAGGCAGTGAATAAATGAGAAACCAATCGTCTCGAGAATACCTTACGTAATTGAATGGTGCATCCCATCTAAATGTGTGACTCGAATTCAGATGTGAAACGAATATTACACACGTACCTTCAGGAGAATTCACCATGTTTTATGCATAACACTGTACTAGCTGCAACTTTAGTTAAAGTTGTTTTCGATCATGTAATCAACAATTAATTTACTGATTTTTTATCAAAAGCCAATAATTAGACATTGTACATGTTAGAGGTCTATTTTATCCGTAAGTAGTGCAGTAATATGTTGAAAATGCAATCGGATTGGGATTAATGATTCTAGGGTGCGGACCAAATATTATTGTGTATATGTACACAAGTACGCATACTCACAGGTGATTCAATACTATTCATAGTGTATGATATTACGAGTACGGCCATTGTATTTAACTGAAATGCTTCTAAAAACGTCCCGTTGCAGCTTCATGGCAAACATACGGCGAACATTGAAAGAGTTCAGGCGTTTACATATACTGCGACGTAATTCTAAATGCTACCTCGAGATGTGTAGAAACAGTGGCGGGGATAAACACCTTTACGAATACAAAGAAAATTATTACTGCATATATGGTTAGTTTTAGAAACATGCGTTAGTTGTTCAATAGTAATTTGATAACATGATAGCGATTGTTGACATTAGAATTGTGTTCAAGGTTTTGTAAAAACGCAAAATATCGTCTCTATTCATAATTATGATAAGATGTTATTGATGGTTATAGCTAAAATGATGTAGGCTTGGTGTTTTACTGATGTTTAATACTCACCGTCAGACAACTTCTATTGCAAAAGAAACAATTACAAAAGGTGTCGTGCACAGTTGGGATGTAGAAGTAGAAGTCGTAAATGTTGATTATCAGTCAGAAAATAAACAACTGCAGCCATTGAAATCATCAAGTCCATGTGAAATGTTTTCGTTAGAAGCCTGTTTTTACTGCAGTTTGAAAGAATAGCAATGGTTATCAGTGTTCAATGTGATTGGGCAAAGGAGCCTGCTGTGTTTATTGCGTCTCTGTTATTGTTAGTCTTGGTCTAGGATTGAAATCTGTCTAGCTCTGTGTCAAAAACGTAATGTCCCCATAAGTGAAACACAAAGTCTACATCAGTTTAGCTGTAATTTAATGCATAGTATTTTCCTATTTTAAAATATACCAGTGTTTAATTAAATTGTCCTGATATTGTGATTAAAATTAATCATTTCAACAATGGGAATAATATTATAATAGGTTTTAGTACCAAACAAAGCAGTTTGCAACCGTGTGAAGGTTGCAACATTTCTTGCAAAACATTGTACTAAACACAGGAGCTACTGTCGGATCAAATATTCAAATATATATATATTTATCAGTGTTACTTCCTAACAAAACAACTTTCAACCGTGCACAGGTTGTCCCCGAGCGTACTAAAAACATGTCTGCAGTTATACTAGACACAAATTCATCATTGTTGTAGTATAGTATAGTCTATAGTAAAATGTTCACGTGACTTGGGGGAAATTTGAAACGCATATAATTCGTTCGGTAAGGTTAATTCAGGGATGAGAGTGGCGTGTCACACCACGTTCCACAGTCATAATATATTATGATCAACTAAGATCGGCGTTTCCCGTTCTAATGCCACTGCTCACTTTCTCTGAATTGCGTGATACTGAAAAATGATTCAAGGTTTACTGGAATACGTCATTGTTTAATGTATACAAAAAGAACATTTTAATAGTACACTGGGGTCATTCAATTCCAACGAACAGGAAATATGTTAAAGAAAGCTTTTTGGTTTTCTATATTTTATAATCAGAATAAATGGTGCGTGTGTATCATTGACTATTTTATTACCAAGTTAATGTGACCACTTTCAAGTTGCAATTATTTGATAACGTTAAGTGGTGAACACCTACAGAAAGAGATACGATCAATTGTCCTCGAGTATATTTTACATCGAGGCGTAACGATGAACACCTTAATGAAGATTTCGCGGAAGAGAGTTTGTTGACACTGAAATCGCAAACGTGATTAATTGACATGACCAATATTAAATGAAATTGAAAGAAAACGATCTGTACAGAGTCAACGTTGGTTTTAGGAGAAACCTACTAAGAATTTGTTTTCGTCTAAAAACGTTTCTTTCAAATCATTGTGTATACTCAACTAAATGTACCTGAGGTTGATAAGTCACCCAAACACATACTTAACGTGAAGTGCACCTCGGAGATAAACTGTTTAAACTTTCGCTGATACTTTGTTCAGGTAAGTACAACATCATTCTCAGTTAAAATCAAGAAATCAGTGGTCACCGAGCAGAATGAAGGAATCAAATTAAAGGGATTTTTCTTAAAACATTATTGTCTTTCAACTGAAATCCTTATGCCAAAGCGGGGGTTGGGGGTATATCCAACACAAAAAGAAGATACGCATATGACATCATTTTAAAAAGTCCTAAAAACAGTCTGTAGACTTGTTTTAGAAATGTTTTATAAATATACAATTTACTATCGCTTTAAAAATTAAAAACATACCAGTCAAATGTTCAAAAATGCTGTTTACTTTTAGTTCATACAGAATGGTTGCTACTCATTTTCTAACTCTCATTGGAAGGGAAATAGATTTATCATCTTATACTATTGTGACCTGCGGCCTAAAAAAAATTGTTTGGTTCCGGTTACCCGACCCCTACCTAGCTTTTCACTGCCGACCCTAGACTTTTTTTACGTATTCGAGAAAAAAATAACAAAATCGCAAAAACTGTGAATTCTCACAAGAAATAGTGAATGCGAAAACTGTCATATCAACTTAAATAGACACTCTACAACTGTTCTTCCAATCTGTAATGACTTTACATCTGCTATAGGATGAAATAAACAACGCAGAGACCATTTGGAAAACAATGGAAAACCTGAAATAGACACTCGCACATGAAAAAAAAATAAAAAAATAAAAAATCTACCTACCCCACCTATTCTAAAATTGAATGTAACCGGAACCACGCTATTATTTTTATTTGGCCTGAACTTTGATTTATTCCAAATTATTGTTTGTAAGATTTCCAGACGTTTAAGGGTATATTTACTAATCGCATACTATAGTTTAATCTATCAGTTCAGATCATTTCATGACTGTAATGGGTTTTTTATTTGTGAAATCAGGTCGTTTAGTCTTTCATTTTACTGTAGAGTGGAATTGAGTAAGATGCAGAAACGAGACCTGTAAGGAGAAACAATTATGTGTGAGAAATCTGCATGTGATTGTGTCTCTGTGATCGAGCTCTAGCCAATTCTCATTTCCAGTTGGTTGATTGCGTTCAAATTACCTTTAGGCTCAGTTTAACTCAATCGATTGAATAAACTATTGCACAATTTTCGAGTGCTGTTCTCGACAAAATTTGAAATAAGAAATTAAGTGGTTAGTAAATTGCTGCTTAATTGAGAAAGCAATAGATGAGCTGAACGTAGAAATTGCACATATTGCAGATTAATAACTAAAGTCACTCTTCTTTCCAACATATGTATGATGTAATATATCAAATTCGATTCCTGCTTAGTCAAGAAAATGTAAGATCATTTGTTACTTGAGGGCGTAGTCCATAATATAATTTAATTCAAAGCAATGATTTAAAGAACAACTCAACGTTACTAGATATGCCTTGTTCAGAGATCGTCATCAAGGTAAGATAAAATCGTCTCCCCTAATCCAAATTGTCACCAGAAAGACTATTGTCTAATTGTCTAAAGTTTTCAGCCACAACAAATTGAACAATGCTGTAGTTCATCAACAGTTATACTTCAGTGTCAGCCTTGTTGCTAAATTAAATACTATCATATTGATTTAATTCTGGTACTGCTTAAATGCGAAAGGGATTTTCTCCCACTTTATAAGTTATAGATTTCGCTGAGCAACGTTTCATTCATTCATTCATTCATTCATTCATTCATTCATTCATTCATTCATTCATTCATTCATTCATTCATTCATTCATTCATTCATTCATTCATTCACAACAATATACTTTACCTGCTTGTATTATTGACCAAATACAAAAAAATAAGTGTAAGGTAGCTGAACTAACAATATTCCAAAAGGTCAATCACTCTGAAAGCCAATATCATAAACATTATATTCGTAAGAAATGTTCCAAACAGTTGATATACATATTCACATTAAAAAATAACTCACATTATTAAGTTTGAAAAACCACTATTATACATTTTGAAAGCGTACACCATTAACATTTCACCTCGTATTTCTATCAATGCATTGAATCTTTCCATCATAATAATATAATGAAAACTTAATTAAAAATATGACATGTACAGTGTATATCAATTTATATGAAATTTTAACAAATAATTATATAAATATAATATATCAGATAGATAAATAAATTAGATTAAATCTTGCTATCCTTTATTTGTATAGATTGGTAAGGCTTTCAAAAAAAATGTTTGGTTCCACTTATCCGACCCCACCTAGTTTTTTCACAACGACCAAAAGACATTTTTTTCACGTATTCGAGAAAAATAATAAAATCGCGAAAATTGTGAAGTCTCGCCAGAAATAGTGGATGTGAAAACAGACATCTACTTAAAACGACAATATTAAAATATCCTTCAATCTGTAAAGGCTGGATATTTGATGAGAAGAAACCAATAACACAGAGACCATAGGGAAAACAACTGAAAACATAACTACCTGAATTTGACACTGACATAAAAAAAATAAAATAAAATAACTACCTATTCAAAAATTGAGCGTAATCGGAACCACACAATTTGTTTGTTAAGCCTAAACGTGAACATACTGAGACGGTCGCCCACTATGACAAACTCAGTTTCCACTTAGATGGGACTTTCGCATACTACAAGTTCATTGTCATAATGCATGGCTGTTTTATCTCGCCGAAGGCATGATGTGTAAGTATTTCTTCGAGTGACAGATCTATACATTAGTGCCCTACAAAGGTTTGTATTACTCCACTGAAGAGGACAAACCACCCTAATTATATTAGAGTGCATTGTTTCCCAACGGGGTGCGTGCTGAAATTGATATTTTCAACGATGAGCCCCTGAGAACAGGAGATTGGTTTTTCAATTTCTCAGTGGTCGGTAGAAGAACTCATCATAGACAAATGATTGATAGTATTG